>NC_059389.1:5849375-6153750 GCF_019703515.2 Myxocyprinus asiaticus | reverse complement strand
ACCTTCATCTACCATTTCCTTCAGCTGCAGTCATACACTTTTAAACATCAAGGTTACTCTAGCCTTGCATAGACTTTTGACTATCAACATAAAGTCTGGTCCACACTGCAGGTCATTTTGGCCAAGAGCCACCCAATTAGACAGGAAGTGGCCATCTGACTGAGTCTGGGTAAGGGCTCAGACTTTATGATTAGGTTTAGATTAGTGGGTAAACATAGGAAAACTTGTTATAACATCGTTCGTTGGTTCATTTACTTTTTTCTATGGGAGTAAAAGCCAACTCATTTGATTTCTTGCGATTTTGCCATTGGATAGCTATAACACTAGAAGATCTTGAAAAATGTAATGTTCTTAGCCATATTTATATTCGACATATCAGTTAACAAATTTAATCCTAAAATACAAAAAATAAAATAAAATTATTAAAAAAATTAATTAGAAAACACTAAATACTAAAAAACAAAAACACTAAAGCGAAGTCAAAAAAGTTAAAACTAACAAAAAACTAAGTTAAAGTTGAAGTATGTAACTTTTCCTGTGTTAAAATACTTTCTACTATCCCAGCTTAATATGCTGAGACAACTATTAGTAAGCCATTCATAGGTTAATTTTCTCGAAAACTTTTCTGTGGCACTATGACAATTGCTATTTGTTTTGAGCGACCTGCTTAGACCCGCCCCAACAACATTACTCAACCAATGGTGTGAGTTGGGGGCAGGATTATCTCTATGTTTGGCCAATGGCAGATGGGGGGCATATTCAGAAAGCTGTTTTGAAAACAGCGTTTCTTTTTGCAATTCCATTTAATGGCGCTAGTGGCGCAGATATTACATACTTCAGCTTTAAGAGGACATATTGAAAACAAAAAAATTAAATAAATAATAAATTATAATAACTCTGCCTAATGGACTAATAAAAACCTGCATACACTGACTCCCGTTAATTCCGTCAGATATAAGTATTATTATTATTATTATTATTATTATTATTATTGTCATGTAACTCCCCTTTGCAGTAGGCTAGACAGTTTCCTGGAACAGAGAAACATCCTGCCCATTAAACTCCAAAGATCAAAGACAATGGCCAGTTGCAGCCGAAGTTTATTTAAGCGTTCAAGAGCAAAGAGAGTAAAACAGAGAAGGATGCAGGCTTGGCTTGCTTCAGTACTAAGATGAAAAGTTGTTTTTCTTTTTGAAATTTCACCTCTGCTCAAGCATGTCGAATCTCTCAAATGGTGAGACCTTTTCAGAGGCTGTTAGTGAAGTCAGGGTTTTTATGTTGAGGGTGTTCTGAGGTTTCATTAGCAGAGAGTCTCTGGATCACAGAGAGGCCAAAGCTGCAGCCCTGAGCGTCTATCTCAAATGAGGGGCTAAAAATTATAGTTATTTTGTTCTGTGGCTGCCCTGGTATATATTATGCCACCTTCATCTCCAAATCTTTCCTTCTTTATATCAGTGAAAGTTTAAATCAAAATTGTGATGGTAACTGGTTCTCAATCATCAGAAATTTATGGATTTAATTTAGTAATGAACTACACTGCCAGTCAAAGACTCTTGACAGAGTTTCTGTGTCTCATGATCTTGAAATCTTTTGATCTACAAGCTTATATTTATGTTTGAGTTAATTTTTTTCATTAAAGTTATGTTGACTGTTCTGCCAGTTCCCACCTCCTCCTTGCCCATCCTGAACCCCATGACATTGGTGCCGAAACCTGGGAAGGAGGAGGGATGCGCTGTCGTGGAGTCCTTGCCGCTGCTGTCTGCCAGGAAGCGGAGGAGCTGCTACAATCCGCCAGGGGACGGAGGAGTTGCTGCCGTCTGCCGGGAGCCGGAGGAACTGCTGCCGTCTGCCAGGAAGTAAAGGAGCCGTTACCGTCCGCCAGGGGTCGGAGGACTTGCTGCCGTCCGCTAGGGGAGGAGGATTGGCTGAGGACCAGGCGATGCCATGTTTCTGGAGACCGGCGAATGAGTTTCTCTCTCTCTCCCTCTCTCTCTCTCTCTGTCTCTCCCCTTGCTCTTTCCCTCTCCCCTCTCCCTCCCCTCATCTCTCTTAGGGCTCCAGAGAGGCGGGGAAGACCTGCCGGCAGAAGTACGGCCAGAAGGGCAATTCCTCCCCTCCAGGAAGGGAGGGGAGTATGTCAAGCCGGAGGTTTCCCCGGCCTGAATCGGGCAGTGGAGGAATGTGACAAGGAGAAGGGCAACGCCCGGCGCTGAGGTGTCCTAATCAGCCAGTAGGGGGATAAAGATGAGCCGGAGGTGCCAGTTCGAGAGAGAGAGAGACACACGCGGCCGCTCAGTGTGTGTCTGTGTGTTTATATTTGTTTAAGTTCATTAATGTCATTAAAGTTATGTTGACTGTTCTGCCAGTTCCCATCTCCTCCTTGCCCCTCCTGAACCCCGTTACAGTGTACATTTCATTTATTTCTACAATTACCATCATATTTAAATCATATCTATGAATTTCTACTCCCTATTTGCAGAATTTTTATTCTTGTTGTTCTTAGGCAACTATTAATTGTAATAATAACTATAAAACCAGCAATGATAATGATAATAAAAGTAATGGAATCTGAGTAAATATTAATTATGAATTGTATTTGCTAAACAGCAAGGTATGGAAGCAAACCTCAGAAAACAATTTACAAAACCAACAAAATGTTCTCCCAAACAGATGAGGTTTTTAAGGTTAATGCTCAATCGAGATTTAAATCAATAAAACCGACTCCCCTACCCTAACCCTTAAAACTAAACCTAACCTATAGTGTCATAAAAAGCAAATGTGACATGAAAAACACAATTTCTGAAGCAACCACATCATTTTGTGGTGCTTCTTTGACACTTAGGGCTCATGTGTGGACTTATGTGCTCTTCAGGACTCGTATTCATATTCAACACTTTGTCAGTTGAGCTACTGCGCAATTTGATCACACTTGAACAAGCTTGTAAATGTAGTTAGTTATGTAATGCAAACGTTAAAATGAGTCATGCACAGGGGTTAAATTGGCCGGTAGAGTCCGGAACGCCGTTCCGGCACCTTCGATTTAAAAAAAAAAAAAAATGCTTGTTTGTCAATCTACAGTGCATCTGGAAAGTATTCACAGCGCTTCACTTTTTCCACATTTTGTTATGTTACAGCCTTATTCCAAAATGGATTAAATTCATTATTTTCCTCAAAATTCTACAAACAATACCCCATAATGACAAAGTGAAAGAAGTTTGTTTGAAATCTTTGCAAATATATTAAAAATAAAAAACGGAAAAAAATCACATGTACATAAGTATTCACAGCCTTTGCTCAATACTTTGTTGAAGCACCTTTGGCACCAATTACAGCCTCAAGTCTTTTTGAGTATAAAGCTACAAGCTTGGCACACATATTTTTGGGCAGTTTCTCCCATTCTTCTTTGCAGGACCTCTCAAGCTCCATCAGGTTGGATGGGGAGCGTCGGTGCACAGCCATTTTCAGATCTCTCCAGAGATGTTCAATCGGGTTCAAGTCTGGGCTCTGGCTGGGCCACTCAAGGACATTAACAGAGTTGTCCCAGAGCCACTCCTTTGTTATCTTGGCTGTGTGCTTAGGGTCGTTGTCCTGTTGGAAGATGAACCTTCACCCCAGTCTGAGGTCCAGAGCGCTCTGGAGCAGGTTTTCATCAAGGATGTCTCTGTACATTGCTGCATTCATCTTTCCCTCGATCCTGACTAGTCTCCCAGTTCCTGCCACTAAAAAACATCCCCACAGCATGATGCTGCCACCACCATGCTTCACTGTAGGGATGGTATTGGCCAGGTGATGAGCGGTGCCTGGTTTCCTCCAGATATGACACTTGCCATTCAGGCCAAAGAGTTCAATCTTTGTTTTTAATGGTCTGAGAGTGCTTCAGGTGCCTTTTGGCAAACTCCAGGTGGGCTGTCATGTGCCTTTTACTGAGGAGTGGCTTCCGTCTGGCCACTCTACCATACAGGCCTGATTGGTGGAGTGCTGCATAGATGGTTGTTCTTCTGGAAGGTTCTCCTCTCTCCACAGAGAAATGCTGGAGCTCTGTCAGAGTGACCATTGGGTTCTTGGTCACCTCTCTGACTAAGGCCCTTCTCCCCCGATCGCTCAGTTTGACCAGGCGGCCAGCTCTAGGAAGAGTCCTGGTGGTTCCAAACTTCTTCCATTTACGAATGATGGAGGCCACTGTGCTTATTGGGACCTTCAATGCTGCAGACATTTTTCTGTACCCTTCCCCAGATCTGTGCCTCGATACAATCCTGTCTCGGTGGTCTACAGACAATTCCTTGGACTTCATGGCTTGGTTTGTGCTCTGACATGCACTATTAACTGTGGGACCTTATATAGACAGGTGTGTGCCTTTCCAAATCATGTCCAATCAACTGAATTTACCACAGGTGGACTCCAATCAAGTTGCAGAAACATCTCAAGGATGATCAGTGGAAACAGGATGCACCTGAGCTCAATTTTGAGTGTCATGGCAAAGGCTGTGAATACTTATGTACATGTGATTTTTTTCTTTTTGTATTTTTAATAAATTTGCAAAGATTTCAAACAAACTTCTTTCACGTTGTCATTATGGGGTATTGTTTGTAGAATTTTGAGGAAAATAATGAATTTTATCCATTTTGGAATAAGGCTGTAACATAACAAAATGTGGAAAAAGTGAAGCGCTGTGAATACTTTCCGGATGCACTGTATATTACATTTATTGTATCCTCCGATGCAGTTTTTGTTTGATCCCCTTGATACATTCCATCTTTATTTAGGGAGTGTACTTGTTTAAAATATTTCAAGCTCATTATGCTTTGCTCTAGTCATTTGCGGACACTGGCAGTGGTGGTATATTCAAGAGCAGCACCAGACCGCACACCCCCGCATAGATGCTCATTCTGCTTCTGCACCGTGGTGCGATCTCGGATTCATAGAAATTGCATAATATGGAATCAACTACTCACTCGTTTCTTACATCCACTGATGTGCAATAGTGATTTGCATAGTTTTGTTAAAAAGGTGAATACCCAAAGGGGTTTTAAATCAGGAATCAATCACATCCAAAGCAGCATCAGATCAAAATATCATAGGCCTACAACTTGAGAACAAAAGACCACTCAACCAACACACTGTAAAAGGTTTCACTGTTATTTGTATATTGATGTGTACTCCATTTTTGTTGATTCAGCATTTATTTTTCTTTTGTGTGGTTTTTTCTCTAGCAAATATACAGTGGGATTCACTATAGTGAAAATGCTTCTTCACGAGGCAGTGAAGGATTTTAAACTCTTATAATTTAATGCAAATATTTTCATTACCAATTATATTATCAGAATAACAATTTGAGTAAAAGGTAGTTGTGCAGACGGTGGTTGTTTCCCTGTTAAGAACAATGTGAATTTATTTTTAAATGGTAACATTAGATATAAATTTAGCTGGTTTTATAAGATGGTAACTTGTCCCAGCTGTCATCTGATTTTTATAAAATGTATAAAATACATGTGATATAATTCCTAATTTTTTTGTCATCTACTAAACCAAATTATCCATGTGATTATATAGGGATGTGCCTGAAGCCGAATCTTATTCGGAAAGGCACGAATAATGACTTCAAAATGAATTACAGATTCATCCAAATAATATACAAATATTTGTATGACTGATTATCCAAAAAGCACAAGGATAAAGTGACATTTTAAATAAACATCCAAAATTACAAAGAATTTATAAATCTGTGCAGCCAATATTTCTAAAGTGTAAACCTTATGAATGAAAAGCCGCATGTTGTGATTTCAGATCGGATGAGCTTGTCAAGTGTAATATTAATTAAGATATGACATCATATACACTTTCTACTTCTTGAAATGTCTATGTTAATGTATCACACGATTCACACCTGATTCCCATGTAATTATTTAGAGCCAAAACCTGAGCTTGATGTTAAATTCCTGACCGTGATGTGATGATTTCACATCGGAGCTCGTCTATCGTTCTTTTAAAGTTGACCACATTCATTTATATCCACATCAGCGATTATGGTAATTAACTGGTTAAGACTTTATTCCAAAAAAAAATTTAATGCTCCATTAAGGTTTAAATGCTCCATAGAGTATTCATCTATTAGCAATATTCCTCCTTATGTAAAACGAAGAAACTGAAACTGTCTTTTTTTTTCTTCTTCTTCTTCTTCTTTAAACTGTGCCAAATTTGAAAATGTTAAGTGTTCTTGAAATCTGGTAAGGTGCTATATAAATTTAACATTATTATTATTATTAATAATAATAATAATAATAATAATAATAATAATTAACTACATAATGGAGTCCTATCGTGAAAAATCCTGATAGATTTTAGGGACTTTCACCTGTTTGTAGGCTATATAGTTTTTATTTTAATTTATTTTTATGTTTGAATTTGTATTTATTATTCACTGCAAAATGTGTGCTTGACATTTCACATTTTGCTTGACACCTCCTGCCTTCAGAATAATGTTGTTATACATGCACAGACAAATGAAAATTCTGTTTCATGCAGATATTAATATCTGAAATACCAGGAGAAACCACAGTGAACAACATATTCCACAATTAATGTAGCCTACAAATTCAGCTTCTTCTGGTAAGAAAAAAAAAGAATAAAATATTTCTTTATTATTTAATTATTATTATTATTAGACTATTATTATGAAAAGGCATATACAAGGCATATTTTATTAATAGAAACTATAAATGTAAGAGTAACACTTAAAAATGGGCGTTTCATTTAGTTTGGCCGCACTTCCGAGTTCTCCCACCTCTGAAATCCCAATTTAACCCCTGGTCATGCACTATAGTAAACGTGTTTATATGTCATAAGATAGCATTGTGTGAGGAACAGGGCGAAAAGTAAGTGTTTATGAACTAATAATCTGCCATTTTACTCGTGATTTGAGTGAAAGGGGATAAAAGTCATTGCCGTTTTTGCGCCTCTGTGTTCATTCCACCAGGAAATTTCCGTGTCACGTACAACAGGCCACATAAAAATCATTTTGCAAAAATTTAGTTATTGTAACATGATTCTTTGACCAGGTTGCAAATGCCACTGGGGGAGAAATATGACAGTCGTCAGAGACAAAAAAAAGGTGACTTAACAAACCAATCAAATCTAACAACGTCTTCTCTCACACAACCTCCTCTCTTGATTTCATTCTAGCAAGGAAAAAAAAAAATTACTTTGAACTTTTTTTATACTTAAGTTCAATTTAATGTGAATACTTTTTTACTGTTTTTGGCTAGATACTTGGAATTTTAATTGAGTAAAATTTTCACTCAGTATCCATACTTTCACAAGTATAATTTCGAAGTACTTTTTACACCCCTGTGTACATGTGCAAATGGTAATGTATTTGCAAGATAGGGGTATGTACAGTTAATGAATTAAATATGAGTGAATTTACATATGTACATGACAAATTTATACATTACACACTATAGGGGAGTCCTGAGGCAGTTTAATTGTTCATGAGGAAAATGGCCCATGGGTAAAAACTGTTCTATCAGGAAGACTTGCAGACTTGGGTGAAATTTAAGATGACATTTATTTGATAAATATAAAACAGAAATGTAATGTCTCTCTTTGGTGTAAGCCCCGTCTGGCAGTCCGAAGAAGTTGTACTCGGAACCATCATATCCTGCCGGAGATAGGAGGCAGGGCGAGGAGCCTAATCCCGTGCAGGACGGGACTCAACTGGTGATGGTGGGGTGGTGGAGGTTGCCGTGTTAGCACACTAGCTAATGGTGCGATGATGTACAGCTGCTAGTCTTCCCGCTAGAACTACGCTGCGCTTGCATTACCTGACGCTGAGTGCTCTGTAGTGCCAGCCAGAGGGCAATAGTTCAAAGAGGGAGTGGGCAGTGTGTGTGGGGTCCTGAGAGATTCTACCTGCACGTTTCCTCACTCTGGAGACGTACAGGTCTTGGAGGGTGGGCAGGGGGGCACCAATAATCCTCTCAGCAGTCCTGACTGTCCGTTGTAGTTTCCTTCTGTCTGATTTGGTGGCTGAACCAAACCAGACAGTTATAGATGTACACAGGACAGACGTTTTGTCGCCGTTTCTCCAAAGACAAACTCAGCTGAGATTGGCGCCATGCTTTTTTTTTTTTTTTACATGACTCGTTGTGTCGGAAGTTTAACCCTTTAATGACAGCCTAGAGCCTGAACTGAGATCAGTTAGTTTAAATTAAATTAAATTATGCATAGCCTATAGCGAAGCCAAAACATAATGTCCACGCATATGGACGCAGTGTCTCAGGAGTTTAAAGAGAAAATAAGGCTTTGATTTCATAGTTTTACACTTGTGCTCGTCTTCTAATGACATGAAAGACTTCAGAAGACATAACGACATTTCCGGTAAAGGTGAGCAACGATGCTCCTTGGTTTTAACGGTGCATTCTGGGGATTTTTAGCAAACGTTTCAGTGACTGGAAAGATTCTGCAATGATAGTTTTCATGACCTTGCTATTATTCTAAAATGTGGAAAATAGTAATAAATAAAAATAAAGAATGAGTTGGTGTGTTCAAACTTTTGACTGTTAACATAACCAATAAATAGTTCTTTTGAACGGATTCCTTTCAGTCTGAATTAAACTGAATCTGTTACACTGATTAAATCAGACTGATTAATGTGTTAATCACTCACTGAATTAAAAATTATCATCACTTTAGGTAAGGTCTCTAACATAATGACCCAAAAAATGCATGAATGAGTCAATCTTAAGAACTGTTGCATTATGTGCTATGGATTTGTTGACTAATCAGGCAAAAAGGTCACATTGGATTAACTGCCATTAGATTTATGTGATGTTTAGCAGCAAGTAAATCTGAAATCTGATTTTTAATATAACATCATTCATTTTGCCAAATATGCATCAGGCAGTTAGTGGGTGTCGTCTGAGGTTGAGACTTCAAAAATGGTCAATTTCTATAATACCCTGGACACCCGGGACGGTGGGTGAAATGTAATTGAGGTGACAGTGAGTGGGGGACTGGTGAACTCTGATAGAAATAACAGTCATACTGAAGATCACATAATGTCCTGACATCATCTACTACACGGGGGTCATTCTACAATAGGTACAGTATTGCAAACTATCATATACACATTTCATAAATTTGAAATAATAATAAAAAATATATATAGCTACTGTAATAAAAAACAAAGTATGTATGCAGCCATACTTTTGGTGTACAATGCACATTAATTCAAATTTCTACAGTTTATTTTAGTCAAAAGAAAAACACTGAAAGCATTGTTTACTCATTTAATTTTATGAAAAATAATAAGTATTAGCGGATATTTTATACTTCCAAATGCTATCTAACATATTTGATATTTTATGAGAAACTGCGCCCTAAGTACAGCTGTAGGAGCTCAGGGTGTAATGACGGTATGTGTATGTGTTGTCACGCTGGAGATCCAGGTCGAATCTCACCCTTTGACATACTTTTTGCCATGTCTCTACTCTTGATATTTCCTATAATACTACTTATAGTAATAAATAAAAGAGATTCCTCGCAGTGATTTGGTCACAGTGCAGGTCGGGGAGTTGAGAGGAGGATTTGATCCAGATAAAATTAACCATGGTTTTACTGTAGTAATATTGTAGTAACCATGTGTTTTGGTGGAAACTATAAAGTTGTGATGTATGGTGTTACAACAGTAACATGTTGTTAACAGTAGTTAATAGTAATCATGTTTAATTTTGTGGTGACTATGATTTTACCAGAAAAAATACTTGAAAAATAAGTATCAGTGTATATTTAATTTTTTCAACATGCTATTTTATTTGATGTGAGTGACGAGGAGGAGGGCATGGCCGGGCCATGAGGGTGCACGGCCGGCGCTGAATCAGACGATCAGCAGGAGGGTGAGATAAAGGGGGACTGGATACGCCAGTCTCCGCTGCCATCCACCAGGGGAGCAACCGTGGGGTCGTGAGGGTGCTGGCCGCCGAGAGCCAGAGGAACCGCTGCCGTCCACTGAGAAGGGGAGGAGCAGTTCCGTCCGCCAGGGGTTGGAGGGCCCACTGCCGTCCACCAGGGAAGGAGCAAGCTGTCGTCCACCAGAGGTCGGAGGAGCGGTTGAGTACCGGACGACAGCGTGTCCGGGAACCGGCTAGCAAGTTTTTCTCTCTCTCTCTCTCTCTCTCTCTGTGTGTGTGTGTGTGTCTCCCGCTCACCCTTTCCCTCTCCCCACGCCTCCCCTTATCTCTCCCCCAGGTTCCCAAGAGGCGGGGTGGACCACCGGCTG
Organism: Myxocyprinus asiaticus; assembly: GCF_019703515.2. Taxonomy (NCBI): domain Eukaryota; kingdom Metazoa; phylum Chordata; class Actinopteri; order Cypriniformes; family Catostomidae; genus Myxocyprinus; species Myxocyprinus asiaticus. The sequence goes on along the minus strand of NC_059389.1, from coordinate 6,143,474 downwards.
ACACAGCGGCTGGAAGGGCAACATCTCCCCTGCGGAGATGGGAGGAGTAAGTCAGTCCAATGGCACCCTGGCCTGAGTCGGAAATCATTTTAAAGGATTTTCTGCCCTTCTCCAGCATTAAATTCAGCCCTCCAAACAGATGCAAGCCCTTAGAAGCATCAGACTGTAAACATGATGCTTATATCCGGTGCACATCATGTTCCCAAAATATTACACAGCATTCACGTCCTAATACTGGAAATGAATCCTGATCTCTGTCTGTGCTGCATTAGCATGAGTGTATTGTGGCTATAATCTTCACTCAACAAGCTCTTGAGTTCAAGTCCGTCCAGTGGTTCCATTGGTCGCCCTCAAGCAATCCGGTGTCACTTAAGTCCATTCACAAAGGCTGTTTGCATTTAACAGTCTTAAATAATCTGTGGTGTTGGCGTCAGAGAAGGAACCCATTAGGAGAGTTGAGCATCAGGTCACATACTCAGGAAACATAAACAGTGTTTGACATCCATGGCCCGAACGCTCTCTCTCTCTCTCTCTCTCTCTCTCTCTCTCTCTCTCTCTCAGAGTTATCTACATAACAAAGGAACGCACTCTGACTGACATCTCCATCTGTCAAATGAGGCCGACACCCCCAAAACAGGACAAATAGACTGAGAAATAGACAAGACAAAGAGAGAGAGAGAGAGCTGCTCTCCATAGCTCTACCATAAAGGGGCCTTATCATCTTCTGAAGTCATACGACAGCGTTGTGTGAGAAACAGACCTACATTTAAATTGTAAAATAATTTAATATGTTTATATGCGCAGTTATTATCGAGCTACAAGTTGTTGTTGTTTTTCCTAGTTGAGCTACAGTCTTTATCTGTTTATCCTAGTATAAAAGACACAATGTGTAATCGAATATTTGAGGAAGGATGTCAAATATTGCCAAATTAACATGTACACTTACTGGATGGAACCAAGCTAAAATAACATTATCTAGGTCTGTTAGTCCGACTTTGCACAAATCAGACATTTACATTTTTAAAAGTCAAATTATTGTTTTAGTCTGGCTGAAATGTTAAAGTGCATGTAAACATACTGAGTTATTGATTTGTTCTATTGAGCAGATTCTTTTTAATGAACTGGAGGATCTGATTCACAAATCAGACAGAAAGCTTCATTCACAAATCTGACTGTTCTGTATTGACTTTTAACAAATTTTAATCCAGCATTTATATTTATTTTTTTCGAAGAAGTACTAATATTAACCGTCAGCTAACTTCTAAATAAAATTAAAAAAACACCCGGCAATCCAATAAAACCATTATTATACCAATGTGCATTGTACTATGGAAAGCCAAAAGGGTCAAAATTAATGTTTTGCTGCTGCCCACAATTTTTCACACTCAAATTTAAAAGCTCACTATTCACACATACTGTGGAAAATTGGTCTCATTTTTCAGTAATTCTGGTTCTGTTCACTCTACCTCACTTTGAAAAGCCTCATTTTATTCCACTAGATGGCAGCAAGTACTAGAAAAAAAAAAAATTCTCTAGCAGATTCCATCACAATATACAGATCTGAAATGTAGGTGGTGCTCTAACGTATTTTAGCCCTCACAGATGTGCTCGTCCATAGACATTCAGTCTAATTTTCAGTTCAAGCACCATCCTTCTTGTTTCATTGAATCTCTTAGCCTCTGAATGATCTAGAAGCTCAATCTCAATGTCATTAGAAAGCTGAGAACCACCCCTTTGCTATGATATTTATAACATTTTATCATCAATAGACAGAAAACATATTTTGCATGCTTTTCCTTTTGGATGGCATATTTTGTTCTGGACATCTAAGATATAAAATTAGATATTCACAAGCAAGCTCAAAAAAAAAAAATTGTTTTAATTTTTAATTTTTAATTTTTTTAGAAAACTCTCTAAGGTAAAAGCAGATATAACATTTTTAGCAATTGGGGCTTACAGCAGCAGTTATCAGAGCATAAAAGAGACATTTGTATTTGATGACTTGCAAAAATCCTATTTTTCTTTGAAAATCTTTCAAACTGTGCTATTAGGGCAACAAAAATGACAGAATGAGAGCTTTCATTTTATATATGACTTGTCCATTTAGGTGCTATGTGAAGGACTTTTATTTTCATATCAATATTTCTACCCCATTATCTCTAGGGGGTGCTAATTTTCAACGTCAATGTTTTGAGGCCTTATTTTGCTATTTTAAGTAACAGAAGTGGGAGATGCAGAAGTGATGTTATCTCTGAAAATTTCAGATTCTAAGCTTTAAAATGATACCTCATATGACTGACTTATGTATATGAAGACTTTAACGTTTTAAGCGTAAAACTTTTTTGCGATATAGCACGAAACCATATTTGGACCATAGAGTTTAATGAGAAACGTCTGTGAACAAATTTGGTTACTCATTCCATATTTAATAGTGTAACACAAATGGCTGATGAATGTAACTAACCTGTAATACGCTTCCCTATAGTCCCAAATACCAATGTTTTTGTTTTTTTTTCTCTTCCGTGCTACACAAACGTTTTTTCTGCTAAAATCATGTTTAGGTTTATGTTTGGAACTTGGGTTAGGGGTTAGGGGTTAAACTTAAGTAAAAAAATTGTTTTGCAAGAATGCTTGTTCAAAACCCAGATTTTTCTATTTCTTCATGGTATTCAAAAGTAATTTTCCTATTAAAATCCTGGTTAGGTTTAGGTTTGGGTTGGGGGTTAAACGTTGAAAAAAAATGTTATAACATTGTTCGTTGGTTCGTTTACTTTTCACTATGGGAGTAAAAGTCATGTCAAGTCATGTCAAGTCATGTTTTGTTTTTTTTACAATTTCGCAATCTCATACCATTATCACTAAAACTTACAACAAATTTCTTACAGCATGTAACTGAATGCCTAAAATTATTACCTCATCTTTTCAAATGTATTCAGTACCATAAATATTTTTATCAATGATATCTATGGTTTCACAGTACCTAAATATTTTGTCTCGCCTTCTCACAGAATGAAAGAAGACACATTTTCTCCTATCCTTCTCAACCTGAACACAATTCAGTTTGTGTGTGCAGGTAACAGCAGGTTTATATTAAGTGTGAGCTGGTGAAATCTGGCACTGATAAGCTCTGATAAGTTCTGAGAGGTCAGTAAAGGCTCACAGCAGTGATACATGTGTACAGCTCTATCTATCAATTCCACATAAATCACTGTGGAAAATTCTATCTGTGTGCGTGACCCTCAGGGCAGCCAGACTGACAAACAACAGAAAATCTTTAACATGTTAAGTTAACGGGTTACTGTTATAATACAAATTACAAACTACAAGGCTAAAGGTACAAATAAAAGAATTTGATTTTAACCTATCTGTGTAAAATGCAGTTAAGATGTGAGAAAAGTACATTTCAAAAGACAGATGTGTGAAAAAGATGCTGAATTGAAGAGATTAAAGGTACAGAGCATCATTTTTTTATTTTATTTTTTTTAGCTGTGATTTCAAGTAATACTTAAGTTATTCATCCGTTAAAGGTGACATTTCATGACATTTTCTTTGCTCTCTTGAACTACTGTATGTACTCTTAATGTTCACAATGCAAAGCTCCCTCCCCAGTCCACTGCAGATCATTTATTAAAACTAAGTTGCAAAAACAGTTCATTTAGAAAATGTTATGGTTATGATGTCACAATCGTGAGGACATTATCATGTAACTCTCCATTTTGCAGTTTTAATATATTATAATATATTAAAATATATTAATAGCCCATGACACTGTTACACTGAAAATGTTTGAGGGTTAAATGTTAAGGGGTTGAAGGTCAGTGCAAAAATGGCCAACAACGGCCTTAACTAGCAAATAGCATTGCGCCACACCACTTTATTAACTTATTCTTGTAATTTAGTGCAGAGAAAAATTAGGTTAAAAAAAAAAAAAAAAAAAAAAAAAAAAAAAAAAAAGATCACTATGATTTTTTTCCCCTTTAACAGAACCGAACTATTGAACAATTTTCTCATTTTAGGAAAAAAACTATGGTAAAAAAAAAAAAAAAAAAGACGAGTCCCTTAGAGGACAGAGCGGGAATTTTTTTCTTGAAATAGTTTTGTGTGCCCTCGCAATAGTTTTGTGTACCATTTTATTTGTATTAAAACCATAATAACCACAAAATTTAGATTTTTATTACCATAGTTTTCATTTTCCTGTATTATTATTATGGATTTACCATGAATTTCAAGGTTAAAATATGGTTACTATAGTAAAACCATGGTAAATGTATTGTAAGGGAACGCAAAACTATTGCGAGGGCATACAAAACTATTTCAGAAAAAAAAGTCAGAAATTAAGCAAAATTTTATTTGAATTTAAAAAAAAAAAAAAATCTTTGAAAAAATCTTCAGAAACTGTAAAATAATTTTTTTTTTCAATTAAAGCAACATTTCAATTGAATTTCATTTGTAAAAAAAAAAAATTTAACTCTAAAAGAAGACATTTTTATCTCAAATAAAGCAAAATTTAGGTTGAATTTTTTTATTGTATTTTGTAAAATAAATTTTTATCATTATTATTATTATTATTCTACAGAAAAAAAATATTTCAACCGTAAAAGGGATTAAGTTCTATAGGCAGGAAACACAAGAAAGTGTCCATGTCTCCACAGAATCTCCTCTAATTATCACTTTTCTTAAAATGCTATCACGTCTCATTGCATGTGACTGTGAAATGTTTGATGTAAATGTGTGAATTAGGCTGATAGAAGAGACTACGCCAGAGCTGATTACAGAGAAACAGCTTTTATAGTGGGTAGCATGAGCACTGCTGCAAACCTTGCCTTCATCAGCTCTGAGACTCATCAAAAGTTTATTACGGTTCTTTCAGCTGAAGAGTTTGTTATTTCTCTTGGATTCATATTTAGTTGATCAAAGGAAAAAAATCTCTGTGACATTTACTTCAATAACAGCAGAAAACTCTGTCTGAGCTGCTCAATAACTGGAAAATCTCCAGCTATGAGCAAGAGTTCCCAGCATGCAGTGCTCTGTGATGTCAGCTGGAGATTACCCTGGTTTGTTCCGCTCAGAACAGAATGGTGGCTACGTTCAATCAGTCAGTGTTTGGAACTGACAACTGTACTTACAGGCGTGACTCTTAAATTGTCCTTTAAAAACATGCTCGATCAAATAATGTCTAAATGGACATGTAAACAAAGCCAGTATTGGGAAAGCTACTTTGAAACTGTAGCTTCCCAAACTACTCATAATTATGTTGGGTTGATAAAGCCAAAATACTGTATTTCTACAGACTTGGATTAGGGTTTTTCCAAAATTAAAACCCTAACCCTTAACCTTATCCCTAAATCAAGACCAACATTTTTAACACTAATACTTCCTACAGCTTTCAAGCTACATCCACCAGATTTGGTACAGACCTTCAGACTATTCTGGATTAGTGTGCTCTGTCTTTTCTAACTAATCGGTATTACGGTTTTTACACAACGGACAATCAAATATTGGAAAAATCCCATAGACATACACTTATGGTTGAAATGGGCCAAGACAATTCAAACATGTCAAAAAAAAATTCTGTCTGTCTATCTGACCATCTGTCTAACTTTTAAGGCTTTTTAAACTTTTAGACCAGGCTTTCTTATGATAACATCAAGGTTTGTATTGACAAACTTTATCTAGTTTAAAGTAGTTAAACTACAGTCAAGTTACCCTTTCGTATGGGTACACTACAAGCTACTAATAACTACATTTAAGGAATTTATGGGACCAAAATCTTTTTAATAGGTCTAACCATCATACGATTTGATTGCTTTTTTATAATCAAAGCATTATTTGTCACAAAAACCATGAGGATCTCATAAATGTACACAAATGACAACTTATAAATCTAAAAACATACTCCTTTAAGTTATTGAGTCAAAAATGTTCAAATATTTAAGCAACATTTAACCAGGGTTGGGGAGTACCAGAATACATGTAACGTGATTACGTATTTAAAATAATAAATATTAGTACTGTATTCCACCACAGTTACAAATTAAATAGTTGGTAATCAGAATACAGTTACATTCAAAAAGTATTTTGATTACTGAGAGATTACTTTGCTGTGGCGAGGGCATGGTTGAGTGTCCGTCCAGGGAGAGGGGAAGTGGTATGGATTCATCCCTGAGTGACAATTAGGTCTAACAGCTGTTTCTTGTTGCAGTAATCCGTGAAGAGCGATAAGAGGAGCTCACACCAGAGCCCAGGGAGAGAGAGAGAGAGAGTGATGCACAGGAGTGTGACACATTAGAGTATTGACCCTAACTTTGAGTGTTATTGTGTGAATAATGTGTTTAAAGATACATGAACCAATCTTCCTCATTCCCCATACCGGCCAGTTCTGTTACAGTGGTGCTGAAACCCCGGAACCTTGAGGAAGATAATACGCCATCATGAAGTCCTCACCGCTGGCCGAAGTCATCAAGTCCCTCACCAGCATGCACCAGGCGCAACACCAGTCCCTGCTTGAGCTGCGTCGAGACCAAGACCAGTGTTTCCAGGCGATTCTCCGGGCTCAAGTAGAGGACCGGCAGGTGCTCTGGAGCTTCATACACCAGGAGCCAGGCTCAGCCATGACCCCGGACCCAACACCTTCCATTCCCCCTCTCACCCTGATGAAAATGGGCCTGCACGATGAACCAGAGGCATTCCTCGAGTTGTTTCAGCAAACGGCGGAGCTGTGGAAATGGCCGAATTCCAGTGGGTGGCCTGCCTCCTGCTGCTGTTGTCCGGGGAAGTCCAGCTCATGGCCCAACACCTGCCTGTCACAAACCTCCTGGTGTATGAGGACTTAAAGAAAGCCATCTTGCAACGGGTCGGCCGCAGCCCCAAGCAACAATGACAGCACTTCCATTCGCTGATGCTGAGCAAGTGAAGCTGCTCGTTTGCATTCGCCCAACAGCTCCCTCTCCACCCCGAACCCCTCCTATGTCTGGTCCCTTCCTCACCCATCTACTAATTTTGGGAACGAATTGGCCGGCATTTACTTCTTTACTATGTGTGTGGATGGGTCCTGAGACAAAGCATATCGGTGTGTGGTGTATGAATCACTGGCTGGGGAGGCAGAACCAGGGCCATCTACATCAGCTCCACATCAGAATGACGTAAGGGAGGGGGTCACGAGAGGAGACCCGTAGGCATGCCTTTTATCAAGTAAAAGTAATTGATGGTCAGTGTCTCCGGACAGATGTTGCACTCACATATCGGTATTTTTCAATTATTAAAGGTAGGTTGTATCGAGTGACGCAGGATGCTCAGACAAAAGAAGATACAACCAAGTTGTCGGAAAATGCTATTCCAGACGGCTCATCATAATCCAATGGCAGTTCACTTAGGGTGAAAATAAAAACCTAAACCGTCTAATGGCCCGTTTCTATTGGCCGGGCATTCACGGAGATGTTCGCAGGTGGTGTGCGGCATGCCGTGAATGTCAGTTGGTGAATCCACCGGCTCCCCCAAAAGTGTCATTGCGCCCTCTGCCGTTAATCGAGGTCACCTTCGAGAAAATTGGCATAATCGAGGTCACCTTTATGAAAATTGGTATGGACCTCGTTGGGCCATTAGACCGGACGGCTTGCAGGCATCGCTTTGTATTTGTTCTGGTGAATTACGCAATGCAGTATCCGGAAACAATGCCTCTGTGCAACATCTCAGCACGTAGTGTTGTGGAGGCACTCTTCAGAATTATCTCCCCAGTGGGGATTCCGAAGGAAATCCTCACTGATCAAGGCACTACTTTTATGTCACGTACACTACGTGAACTATATGAATTACTGGGCATTAAATCGATTCGCACCAGTGTTTATCACCCATAAACAGACAGGTTGGTGAAATGATTTAATAAAACCCTGAAAAATATGATTCGTAAGTTCGTATTTGATCAGAAAAGGATGTCGTTGTGTACACTCTATGGGGTTTTGAAGTTTGGAGCAGCAAAAAAGCTTTATGATAAGCTAAAATGCTATTTCTTGCATTTACATGCATCCGTTACCAGGCATGATTACTTCACTTCACTTCACTTTTATTGTCACATAACCATATACACAAGTGCAATAGTGGGTGAAAGTCTTGGGTGCAGTTCCGAGCAACATAGCAGTCATGGCAGTGATGAGACATAGATGAGACATATACCAATTTACAATAAACAGATTTACACATCACAATTTACATATCTAATAATACAAATATACAAATAATAATATACAATATACAGTATACAATACACACAATATATAATATTGTACAGTATACAATGCACACAATATAGAATACACATACACACAATATAGGATACACATTATACCATAAAAATAGTATATGTAGTATATACAGTAGGTTGTATTGTACTGTATTGACATTCAGGCTGTCAATACAGTACAAGTGGGAGTGTTGTTAAGAGAGAATATAATTTAAGACAGTCCAGTGTGAGATAATAAGATTAATAAAGTGCAGTGCTGATGTATATTGATTGTGAGAGATCAAGAGTTCAGATGTCTGTTTGCTTGGGGGAAGAAGCTGTCATGAAGTTGGCTGGTGCGTGTCCTGATGCTGCGATACCACCTGCCTGATGGTAGCAGTGAGAGCAGCCCATGGCTTGGGTGGCTGGAGTCTCTGATGATCCTCTGATCTTTTTTCACACCACCTGGTATATATGTCCTGGAGGGAGGGAAGCTCACCTCCGATGATGTGTCTGGCAGTTTGCACCACCCTTTGCAGGGCTTTGCAGTTGGGCGGTGCTATTGTCGTACCAGGCGGAGATGCAGCCAGTCAGGATGCTCTCTACAGTGCTGGTGTAGAACCATGTGAGGATGTGGCGGTTCATTCCGAACTTCCTCAGCCATCTCAGAAAGAAGAGGCGCTGATGAGCCTTCTTCACAATGGCCTCAGTGTGGACGGACCATGTGAGTTCCTCAGTGATGTGGACACAGAGGAACTTAAAGCTGCTGACTCTCTCCACTGGTGCTCCATTGATGGTGATGGGACTGTGTTCTCTGTCCTTTCTCCTGAAGTCCACCACAAGCTCCTTTGTCTTGCTGATGTTGAGGGAGAGGTTGTGCTCCTGACACCAGTGTGTCAAAGTGTGCACCTCCTCTCTGTAGGCCGTTTCATCATTCTCAGTGATCAGACCTACCACCGTTGTATCATCAGCAAACTTAATGATGGCAATGGAGCTATGTGTTGCCACACAGTCATGTGTGTACAGGGAATACATGAGTGGGCTGAGAACACAGCCCTGCGGGGCTCCAGTGTTGAGGGTCAGTGATGAGGATGCCCATTCTAACCACCTGGCGTCTGCTTGACAGGAAGTCCAGGATCCAGCTGCACAGCGAGCTGTTTAAGCCAAGAGCCCGGAGTTTCACATCAAGCTCGGAGGGCACTATGGTGTTGAATGCAGAACTGTAGTCTACAAACAGCATTCTCACATAAGTGTCCCTTTTTTCCAGGTGGGAGAGAGCAGTGTGTATTGTAGATGCAATGGCATCATCAGTGGAGCGGTTGTTGCGATAAGCAAACCGCAGTGGGTCCAGTGATGGAGGCAGCACAGAGCAGATGTAATCTCTGATTAGTCTCTCAAAGCATTTGCTGATGATGGGGGTCAGAGCAACAGGACGGCAGTCATTTAAGCAAGTGATTTTGGATTGCTTTGGTACAGGCACAATGGTGGACGTTTTAAAGCATGTGGGGACCACAGACAAGGAGAGGGAAAGGTTGAAAATGTCCATAAAAACACCAGCCAATTGGTTCGCGCACGCTCTGTTGATGCAGCCCGGAATGCCGTCTGGACGAGCGGCTTTACGGATATTCACCCGTCGGAAGGATCGGGTTACATCCACTACAGAGACGGAGAATGAACTAACCTCTGTAGCTTCTGCCACGAGAGCTCTTTCCGTGAGGACGGTGTTATTTCCCTCAAAATGAGCATAAAAAGTATTTAGCTCATCCGGGAGAGAGGCAGCGGTGTTCATGGCGGAGTTTTTATTCCCTTTAAAGTCTGTGATGATATTAATTCCCTGCCACATGCTTCTAGAGTTGGTGGTGTTAAACTGTCCTTCAATCTTGTCCCTGTACTGGCGTTTGGCTGCTCTGATTGTTTTGCGGAGTGCATAACTGGCTTGTTTATGCTCCTCCACATTCCCGGAACTAAAAGCGGAGGTCCGCGCATCAAGTGCAGTGCGAACATCGCTATTTATCCATGGCTTCTGCTTGGTGTAGATCTGTATTGTTTTGGTCAGAACAACATCCTCCACACACTTTCTGATGAAACAAGTTACGCTATCAGCGTACACCTCGATGTCGTCATCAGAGGCGGACCGGAACATCTCCCAGTCCGCGTGATCAAAACAGTCTTGTAGCGTAGAATCTGATTGGTCCGACCAGCACTGGATCGTTCTGAGGGTGGGTGCTTCCTGTTTCAGTTTCTGCCTGTAAGTGGGCAGAAGCAGAATGGAAGAGTGGTCTGATTTGCCAAATGGTGGGCGGGGGAGGGATTTGTAGCCATCCCGCAAGGGAGAGTAGCAATGGTCCAAAACCCGGTCCCCTCGTGTGTTGAAACTGAAGTGTTGGTGGTATTTTGGTGCAGTTGATTTAAAATTGGCTTTGTTAAAGTCCCCGGCCACAATGAATGCAGCCTCAGTGTGCGTGGTTTCCTGCTTGCTTATAATCCCATACAGTTCCTTGAGTGCCCAGTCTGTGTCGGCTTGTGGCGGGATGTACACAGCAGTGATAATGACCGCTGTGAATTCCCTCAGTAGCCAGAATGGTCGACACAGAAGCATGAGAAATTCCAGATCAGGAGAGTAGAAAGACTTGATAGAATGTACATTCCTCTGATCACACCAGGATTTGTTGATCATAAAACATACACCACCACCTCTGTTTTACCTGAGAGGTCTTTCGCTCTCTCCGCTCGGTGCACGGAGAACCCCGCGGGTTCGATGGCTGAATCTGGAATCTCAGCAGACATCCAAGTTTCCGTAAGGCAGATAATGCAGCAGTCCCTCATCTCTCGTTGGAAAGAGATCCGTGCTCTCAGCTTGCAGAATTTGTTGTCCAGATACTGAACATTTGCCAGTAGAATACTTGGTAGCGGGGGTCAATTTGCGCGACATCTTACTCTGATGAGAACGGCGACTCTATTTCCCCTTTTCCTTCTGCGTTTTCGTGGCCGGGCTGCCCAGACCAAGGGCTCCGCTGGCGTGTTTGTAAACAGCGGGTCGGCATTGAGGAATTTAAAGTCCGGTCTTCGGTGTGCTATTGCAGAACCAATGTCCAAAAGAGTTTGTCTGTCGTAGACAATAAGGCAGACAACATCCAAGACAAAAAAACATAGAACTGTGAACAAAACAAACAAAGAACTGCAGTGTTGTGTCGGAGCTCGCAATGCAGCAGACATACTTGGCGCCATCTTGAGTATTTCAGGCTTATATTTTATAGTTCTATGAAGAAAATTCTCATTAGAGCATTAGGGCAAACATGTACTGCAAAAGTTTTATTCTTAATGAAAATTTTAATTGAAAAAAAATCTGCCAGTGCTGAAGACGTAATCCAAAGTATTTAGATTACGTTACTGACTTTGAGTAATCTAACGAAATACGTTACAAATGACATTTTACAGCATGTATTCTGTAATCTGTAGCGGAATACTTTTTCTTTATAAAAAAAAAAAAAAAAAGCCTATTTAGGGAAAAAAGAAGACGAATCAAATGAATCAGTGTATCATATTTTTAATGGGCAGGTCCAGACAGAATCTGCGGGCTTCAAATTTTCCTCGCTGATTTTGAGGAACAATTCATAGTAACATGTATTAAATGGACTTAGAGTACTACATTCTTATTAGTAGCTGAAAGAATCATGAAATTAGCTAAAATATTTATTAAACAAACATGCATGGGTTGAGGAATGCAGATTACTTTTATGAGCGACCGATGTCACAATTCTGCAAAAACCTTGAGTTTTCTGTGGAGTTCTTTGCTACAGATTCCATCTGGCCTGTTAATGGGTTTATTTACATGCACTGCGGTTCCATTCATACAGCGCATGTCATCCGACTTTGCTCTCAAAATTCTGTAAAAAAATGTAAAAAAGTCACTTCAGTTGAAGAATGCAGTTGTCACTCTTAATATTAACCGAACAGTGTGTGAACATAACTGTATTTAGCACTCCAAACAGGACTGACAACCATATTCTGCTGCTGTGTGAACATAAACAGTGATGCTAACATTATGGACTCACTGCAGCACATTTCCTGGAGGTTTCTGAGAATCAGGCTCTTCATTAAAGACCTTAATTGACGGCTTTAACGATCCGTAAACAGTAATGCATGTACATTGGACAGTCAGTCTCTGTAGTTCTGTACCCTGGTTCTGCTATTAATATTTACTGAAATACATTGATCGGATCTGCTATTAATATTTACTGAGATACATTGATCACTCATTTGATGTGATGAAAAATGTGCATACATCATACAGTACATATTTACTCAGAATGAGAAATGGGGATAATTTTTTAGATCTTTAGCCTCAAATATGCATAGCATGAATTGTTTATTTTGAGAAATGCATATTGATCTTGTTTGAGAGCGCAGACTGGCGTGTGTGGCCATGTGAAGATTATATAAGATTAGATTGAAGTATTTGCTTTTCAGAAATGATGGTCTGAACATTCATACAGTGCCAGATTTTCTCACGACCCAAATGCTGGAGAAACAGTCAGAAACCTTTTGTGGGTGTGCAAGATGAGTAAGAAATACCTCAGAATCTTCTCTCTCTTCTGAGCTGAATCTCTATAGGTAGTCATTTCCCAGTGGGAAGGGAGAGGAGCAGATCTTCATCATGACTAGAACATACTCATCCTCACAATTGCAGAACATAATTTTTAGGCTCTGTATGTCAGCAAACAATATGCAGGTAAATTAAAATTCACAGTTGTTCTCCAGTTGTGTCCACTGAATGATTATTAGAGATGATGCATTAATAGGTCTGTACAATAAAATTAGCCATATGTTGATTTTTTCCTAAGCCTGATTTTGTGTTCAGGCTGAGCTATTAAAGTTATCCAGTAAAAAGCATTATTGTTGTTTGATAAATATTCACTACCGATTTTGTATGTAGGCATGCAGTCTGCTTCTAGGTAATTATATAATAATTAGTATATTAGTAAATTCCATGTACTCCCTTTGTTTTACCCAAATATCAATTATTAATGCAGAATAGAGTGATTTTGGACTATGTTGTGCATACGCTTTACATGGGCACACCAGGGTTTACATTTTCTGAGATGTTAACAGATATGTCTGTGCTGTCCATAACAGAAGACAACATTAGCATTCATTCATTTAAATTTTAGGAGGAAAGTGATTAATTTAGGGATTTGTTGCACGGTTTACATCTTCCAGGTTTAAAATCAACATTAGTCAACATTAGTGTTTTCATACATTATAGTGAATGATCCTGTCATCAGTGTCTTATTCATTAGACTTAATGTGAACTTATGCTATAAGAAGGCGCTATCTCATGATTATTCATGACATCAAATGACATTCTCAAGTTGAGTGGCTAGATCAGACATTTGTTGTGTTCTCTCCACTTTTCTCCCCTCACTCTGCTGCTGACCACGCCCTCTTTCCCTGGCATTTTTTGAAACTGTGGTGAGAACTCAACTGTGCTCAAACAGGGGGTTTCATGACCCTTTATAGTAACAAATAAATTCATCCTGCATAAAGTGAGGTTTTGTCCAAACCAGACATAAGTCACATAAATCAATTTGACACCCCTGGTTTATTCACTTGAGCAACTAAACATAATATATGGATCTGTAAACTGTATCTTTAAAGTGACAGTCACCAATTTGTGGAGTGCGGTGGGGGGGCCCTTTTTCATGGATTTGGGCCACTGCCCCTTAAAATGTCTTTGCATGGCCCTGATATTGAGTAAATTAGAACATATTTGGGAAATGAAATGTTAATTCTTTAAAAATAATGCACTTTTATCCCTGATATTGTTTGAACCCAAATTACAATAAATATAAATTCTCCATTATGTAAATGTTTTGAGTTAGATTGATGATTTTAATGATTAATGAGTTCAATTAATTTATCAGAACTTGTTTTAGTCCATTCTTATTTAATCAATTTGTATACTTGAGTTCAGTATATTCACTGAATTAACAAGCGTATTTGCCAAATCAACTTAAAAACATGTGTTGAATCAATTAAAATCGGTGTCAGTTATCTCTGCGTCATTTATCGCAAAATATTCAATTCTGAGAAATGTAAATTACTTTGAACTTAAACATGTTAGACAAACAATATCACCCTAAATGTTGACCCAGTTAGCTTAACAAATTTGTCTATCAAACTATATTGAACAATGTTGCTGATTTGCCAGATCCCAGAATGTTTATGGTTAGTGTTAATGTTATAAGCTTATTGTTTGCTTTTTGCAGACTTAAACTGTGCTGTTGTTGTTGTTGTTGTTTTTGTCATCATTGTTAGTTAATATTTGTGTAATGATGTTCAGAGCTCATCTTTTACTTATGTTTGCTGATTGTCACCATTACTGAGGTGTGTATGTCAATTGTTGTGGTCCATTTGCCTCCCTAAACTTAAAAAAGCAAGGATTGTACTGTGTACTTCACATAAAGTATGCAGATAAAGTGCAAGAGTGTTTTAAAAAACAAGTAAAATTACTTATATTTATGTTATTTGAACAAAATAGGTCAAGTCTATATTACTTAAACCAAACAGTTTTTCAATTGTTTTACCTGTTGTCTCAACAAGATTTCTTTAGTTTAAAAAAAATAATTTTTGGATCAGTGTTACTTGAGTCAAAGCAAAGATAACACAACTAAGTTAAGTTGAGTCCACCCGACTTTTTTTACACAACGAGTTTCAATAAAAATTTTAAGTTCAATTAACTTGTCTGGGCTAACAGTGTAAAATACTATATATTAAATGTAATAATACATATTATATTTATATCTATAGGTCCCATTTCAAACACAGATTAATGATAGCATGTCATGTTTCCATTTTAATTTACTTCTTTAAATTCAAATTGGAATAACAATTATCCATCCTGTTTGCTAAACTCAGTTCAAATTCAGAAATTGAATTTTATCAAGCAAAATTAGCAAAAACTATACCAAGATACTAATTACAGTGACAATTACAAAGACAGTCAAAAGCAAAACTGATTGTCTGGAGGTAGCTGCAGGTAGGTCTTATGATATCGTAAGAAACAACATGTTTTACTACAGTCAGTTTTTAAATTATACATCTGTAGCTCTACTTTACAAATATAAAATTACTTTTGAGTATGTTTTAAAAAATTGAAGGAACAGAAATGAAACAATTGCTAAAAGTGTCAGAGCTGTGGAAGTGTGCAGCGCTGGCAGCTGCAGGAGGTAGTTGGTACTGACAGGCAGGATGGATGGTGTGGCCAATTACACCCATCAGCTCCCCATGCAACATTTATGAAATACTTAATCAGACGTCAGGGGGCTCGTTTCTCTGCTGCCCAGAGAACAGCTGGACATCCTTACTGCTGCTTAAGAGTGCCAGAGAAAAAGACAACCTGATCCTGATATAGTTGAACAATCTAATTACAAAGACACAGTACAGCCAGACAATTCAGAGCTAGACGATTATGATCAATCTAGATCAGGGGTTCTCAACTTTAAGTAAGTCAGGCCCCCCAGGGTTCTGTATTTACAGAAATACAGATAGATTAGACAGAAGCTCTAAGTGAAATATCATATGCCCCCACATACGTTATAAAAAGGTGTGGATTATATTATTATGAGTTATGAGTAATATTTTCTTTTCTTTTTTAATTTTTGTTTTACTGTTTTATTGTGTAAAACAGCTAATTGATTCTGATTTAACCATATGATTCTGAAACAACCAGATGATTCTGAAACAGTTAGACGATTCTGATGCAGCCAGATGATTCTAATAAATCTAGATGATTCTGAAACTTCTAGAAGATTCTAAAACAGCTAAGCGATTCTGATTTAACCATATGATTCTGAAACAGCCAGATGATTCTAAAACAGCTAATTGATTCTGATTTTACCATATGATTCTGAAACAGTTAGATGATTCTGATTTAACCATATGATTCTGAAACAACCAGATGATTCTGAAACAGTTAGATGATTCTGATGCAGCCAGGTGATTCTAATAAATCTAGATGATTCTGAAACTTCTAGATGATTCTAAAACAGCTAATTGATTCTGATTTAACCATATGATTCCGAAACATCCAGATGATTCTGAAACAGTTAGACGATTCTGATGCAGCCAGGTGATTCTAATAAATCTAGATGATTCTGAAACATCTAGATGATTCTAAAACAGCTAACCGATTCTGATTTCACCATATGATTCTTAAACAGCCAGATGATTCTGAAACAGTTAGACGATTCTGATACAGCCAGGTGATTCTAATAAATCTAGATGATTCTAAAACTTCTAATCGATTCCAAAACAGCCATATGATACTGAAACAATCAGATGATTCTGAAACAGTTAGATGATTCTAAAATAGCTAATTGATTCTAATTTACCATATGATTCTGAAACAGCCAGATGATTCTGAAACATTGCACATTTTGTATATCTCCCGTATCTGACACACCCAATTCAGGTCTTGGAGTCTCTAATAACAAGTTGATGAGTTGAATCAGGTGTGTTTGATTAGGGAGATATCCCAAATGTGTTGTTTTGGGGGGGGCTCCAGGAACAGGTTTGGGAACCACTGAGTTAGACAATTCTGATGCAGCCAGGTGATTCTAATAAATCTAGATGACTCTGAAACTTCTAGATGATTTTAAAACAGCTAATTGATTTTAATTTAACTATATGATTCTGAAACTGCCAAATGATTCTGAAATAGTTAGATGATTCTAAAGCTGTGTCTCGTTTCAAAGGCTGCACGCTAGGTAAAACGCATCCTTTGAAGGCTGCAGTATATGGAGTGTTCTCCTTTAAACAAGCCTAGTTTAAATGAGACAGCCTTCGTAGGACAAACGGATCACAGAACTTATCATGGTTGCTATGACAGCAAACCACTCTTTAACAAGCGCGAGTGCTTTGAGTGAGAAGGGAACAAAGTCCCTTTGGAAGGGAGTGTATGAGGTCAATTTTAGGAGAGATATAATGATATAGAGAGAAAAGAAAATAGAATTTACAGATGTACTTTTAGTCTATAATAATTTATTTTAATTATATATTACTATAATTATACATATTATATACTCTGCACCCATCTACTGAGGTACTTCAACTTGGGAATTAACATTACTTGCATTTAAACATCATATTTTCAAGCAATTTGGCATAATTGTTTTTAGACAAATTACGTTAATTTCCATTGAAGCAAAGCTCCTCATGCATCCTCCGAATTCCCAAGAAGGTTGCATTGGAAGGCTGCATTCAGAGTGTCCTACTCACTTATAATAATGGAAATAAGACAGCCTCAATTATGGCGAGTGGATAGTGCCACTTTAAAGGCTTCCCAGGAGAAGGAGAAGGAGCAGTCTACCCTTCCGTCGCCGTCAGACCTTGTCGAGTTTTGAATGGGATTGATTGGGACTGCTGATGTGGAGGCGACGTCACGGCAAGTGCACATAAGGGACATCTACCGGCGGCGTCGTAACAGCGGCATATACCAGAAATTTATTAAAAAAAATTATACGTGCACTAAGTACGTCGTCTCCAGGTACATTGCCTTAAAACACATCTGACACACGTCGTCTCAGGTAAGTCGCCTTAAAACACGTCTGACACAGATGTCCTCTCCAGGTAAAAAATAAAATAAAATCGTCTCCAGGTAGCTACGTCAGTGTGTTTTGTGTGTGTGAAGTTTGCATTAGTAGATTTATTTGTTATAGGCTATTGCTTTTATTGAGTTATTTCCCTACAAGTGGCAATAGTGCATACTAATAATGGCATTGAGCATTTTTATTTAATATCAAATGTTAACTCCAACTTTGGCATCTCTAACTACACGTATCGCAATAAATACATTGGACTCTTGAATAAGATGGCATCTTGCTTACTAAACTTGTAGGTGAGATCATTCATAATTTTACTAGTCTGCATTTGCACACAGGAGGCATGAGGTCTGCCTTTCCTTGTGGAATTTAAGAACATATGACCAGCAAGAGGGAGTCTTTGTGATGTAATGTCAGCTGTGCTGTTGTTGTATGTAAATCCAAATTCTGAACTGAAGTCCTTTGGATGTAATTCAGGTTTGTTCATCTGTAACAATTTTGTATTTCATCTGTGTGTAAGTGCTGGTAAAGAAATACTGTGGTATTCGATAATATTGTAACAAATTTATCGGCAACCAATTTGATTTGTCATTTTAAAATTGTATTAGGTATCTGTGGAATTCAGTACAATCCCTTTGGTGTCCAAATATATGGGTCAGCGTGATCATTTCTCAACTCAGTTCCTCAGAATTTCCAAAAACAAAGGAGGAACATGGGCACAGAAGAGTGTTCTGTTTGTTTCTCACCAAACCCATTCATATGACTTCATAACACTCAGATTATACAGAAGGAGTCACATGGAATTATTTGATGATGCATTTGAAGCTTCAGAAGATATGGGCACCACTGATTGTCATTTTGTGGCAGAAACTAGCAGGACAAACTGGTCCTCAAAATGAACCTTTAGAGTTCAGAAAGAAAATAAACATAAGGGGTTTGAACAACATGAGGTTGAGTAAATAATGACTGAACTTTTCATTTTTGGGTGAACTATCCCTTTAAACCTTGGTTAATATGCTCTGGAATGTTAATATGCACATGATTCATACTGTTTTAATTTCAGGGCTTGTTCAGCGTTGTCATTCATGCAGTAGGCACAACTGTGACATCCAAGATTATTTTGTAGCTTTCCTGTAGCAAAGTTTCTGGTTTAGGACCATTTGTTTGTTTTCTTGTACTTGTTCCTGGTATTTTTGGGGCCCTCACAGATGCTGTTGAAGAATTAATTTCAGCTAATGAATAGATTGACAAACTTGACTCTTGTAGAAATAATGCAGTGGGATATTCTGTGTGAAGCTATTTAAAGAAAGTGTTAGAAGTACAGGAAGAAGTCTGAAAATCAAAATGCTAACTTGTGTGTTAATTCTGCTGAACACTGCTCATTTGTCACATTTCTAGAATGCCACCATCGAAAAGAAAATGTGAATGCATCTAGAGAACACTTGCTGCTTACCTGAATGAAGACCCCTCAAAACTCATGAAGGAGTACATGGTAAGTTATTTAAATTAAAATTGTATGTTTCCCTAAAACAAACTCCCCCTTTCACCCCTGGTCTGTTGTTAATTTTCTTTTTGTATTTGACCTTTTTTTTTTTAGGATGTTTCCCATGGTGAAGCCCTAACCTCTATGCGCAAGACCACCCTTGGAATCTATGTGGTCTCTTTGTGGACTTTTGAAGTGTATTCTGGCTTTCTCTAAGTGCAACTTGAAATAATTCAAGAAAAAAAATCAGCAGTCCCTTTCTTTTGCAATCTGCCTCCTTTAAATTGGAAAAAAAGCAGCTAAAAATGCATCAGTTGTTCAATAAAAAGACCAATATACGGTAACACGGTAACACGGTACAAGGTCATACTTGAAACAAATATACTGTAACACAGCCAACAAGTATTTCAAGTTGCACTTAGAGAAAGCCTGATATATGAGTATTTTAAAATCCTTTCACTTAAAGGCAAGATGCTTTTATTTTTATTGTAATGAGGAGAATTACTTTTGGATTTTGAAATCTGAAGGCAGTCTTTTACAGAGTAAAGAGTAAAGATTATGTAAAACTATTTTCCCTAAATGCATGCTAAACCTACTCATACATGTTCATTGAATGCATTATTAATTGAATAAACCCTCATCAAAGGATCCAGAATGTGGAAGTACAGAAGCAGCAGTTTATATACCATTTTTAAAGTTAAAATAGCAAAAAGAATCACTCATAATTTTCATTCTTAACTTTATTACTGAAATTGAGCAAGAAGAGTACAAACAGTGCCTTAAAGTGATGACATTAAGAATTAGAATTGGGGGAAAAAAGACACAATAAAATAGATAAATGGATAAATTTGACATGGTAGAGGTTGACAATTGTTAAATATGTGATATGTATTATAAATGTTAATGGTTTTGATCGTTTTCCTAAAAATCTATGAAATTAGTCGTTGTGTTTATCACAAGGAAGCCAAAAATCATATCTTTGAGAGACATGGAAAAGTCTTGTATAATAAGTCTCAATATATATATATATGTTCCACAGAAGAAAGAAAGTCATACAGGTTTGGAACGACATAAAGAGGAGTAAATGATGACAGAATTTTCTTGTTTGGGTGAACTATCCCTTTAAGTACAAAAGTATTAGCATCATATACTTCAAACATCAAGAGTCAAAGTTCAGAATGGCACATTCCAGCATAATATTATATATTACTGGATTATAATTATTGAATTTATGTGTTCATCTTTAAAGTTGTTGCTAGTAATGGTGGGCTCATTTTAATTACTGTATATTACTTAGTAAAATTACAGCTCTGCTGAAGATGTATAATTCACAATGTCACCTGTGACTATGTATATACCAGATGTGACAATAGCACATCAGTTTGCCTTCGGGACTTTCTAGCAGAAAGACTTTCTAACACATGGTTGAAATTGTGAAAGGGTCTAGTATCTAAAACTAACCAAATTGCGACTGAAAACCGAAAATAAAATGTCAATAAGTTCTTGCTACAAATAAGGCAGGAACTCCAGCCTCCTGAATGAAATAAAAGTCCATGACCCATTCAGCTGTCAAGAAATTTACACTTTCTGAGTTTTGTTGCTCTTTTTACAACCTCACCTGAACCCTTTGGTAGAAAGCTCTGACACTAGCTTTGCATTAGGTTGATGTACCTATCAACGACTTTCTGTAGCGGCGACTACTTATCCACGACGTTGGAGTCACACGTCTATTGAGACGACGTATCCTTCTCACACATAAAAGTACACGACTGTCTCCTTCGGTAGGTAATCGTGGCACTATCCACTCGCCATACAATGACGTATGCGGCCGATTAATGCGACCTCCGGAGGACACAGCCTTCGAAACGAGACACAGCCTAAAACAGCTAATTGATTCTGATTTAACCATATGATTCTGAAACAGTTAGATGATTCTAAAATAGCTAACTGATTCTGATTTAACCATATGATTATGAAACAGTTAGATGATTATGAAACAGTTAGATGATTCTAAAACAGCTAACTGATTCTAATTTAACCATATGATTATGAAACAGCCAGACGATTCTTATACCATTAGACGATTCTGAAACAGCTAAACTATTCTGATACATCCAATTGATTTTGATAGGTAATGCAGTAGATGATTCTTAATAGTGTGCTGCAGGTAAAAGAATCAAAATTTGATTCAACATACTTTACATCACTTTCGCACAGTAAGTACAATAACTCTTGTACATTCATTATTTACAGTGTTTTCTTAGACACTAATGAGGTATAGTCCAAGAGTCTGTAATCTGTTACAAAACTGCATCAGACCATAAAACAATAAACTTAGTCAGCCACATCGGAGTGTCTGTCTCTCTCTCTCTCTCTCTCTCTCTCTCTCTCTCTCTCTTTCTCTATTGTATCACTGAGCAATTCAAAATGAATAATATGCCTGCAATTATTTGCAAATTCAAAACAGCGCCTGTCATTCATTCATGCTGCTCAATTCAGTTTCGACAGAAACTCCTCATTTTCTTTTCATTGAGTTCAATTCAAACACAATCCAACCGATCAGTTTGGGAAATTAAAATATTACATTAAAATAAACATACTTTTGAATCAGATTCTGTCTGATATCACACTGTTGATTATGTCTTTAGATCTCTCTCTCTCTCGTTCACACTGAGACAAACACAGCGCTGGCGGGTTCAGCCCTGATCGTACAGTCAATCATTTCCATGACATTGTTTTATTGCATTGTGGAATCCTGAAAGCCAATTAGCACTGCGAAATCGTTATCTCTGCAGAATGAACTGAATGTCATCTTTTAATATCTCTAAATAAGCTCCAGGTTGGTAGATGGTCTGACTGGTTGTTGAAAATCATGTTTGTTGCTGTGTTAATTGGAATAATATAGTATGTTCCTAATGAACATAGCCCATAATGAAGAGGTTTACAGATCATGCAGTCTGACAATGTCTTGCCACTTTAATTAGAGATAGTTTTAAAACACACAGGAAAAAGTTTCCCAAAGCCATTGCTGTCTGTCAAAGACATTCTAATAACACAAGACCTCTGATGGAATTTTATTTGACCCTAAAATAATATATATATATAGATTTATTTTATTTATTTATTTTTTTTTTTTGTTGTTGTTGTTGTTGTCTCATTTATATCTTGTTTTAGCTTTCTATTAATATTTTAAACCTTTATAGACCCAGGGGCCCACCGATTTAAAAAAGCTAGTTTTTCTCAGTAACGCATCATAATATCTTTCATCAAAGGGTTAATTAATTATAATTCATCCAAAAAACAAAACAAAAAAAAAGTAATCATTTACTTGCCCTCATGTTGTTCCAAACCCATATGACTCTCCTTCTTCTGTGGAACACAAATGAATGGATGACAGTCTTAGTCACCATTCACTTTCATTGTATGGGGAAAAGATGCAATAAAAATGAATGGTGACTGAGGAAATTAGTCCCTAACATTCTTTCTTTTGTGTTCCATAGGGGAAAAAAGTCATACGATTTTTAAACAACATTAAACAAGAATTTTCATTTTTGGGTGAACTGCACCTTTAACAACATTAAATTTTTTAGCATTATTATATAGTCTATGTTTATCATCATTAAATAATGTACATTCAAATATTTAGAAATATGATGAAACTTAAATACATATTATGCATTTTATAATATATAATACAAATAATCTGCATATTTGTATTGATTTAAAAAGTTTAAGAAATGTAGACATTACACAATATTTTTATTTTTTTATTTGAATGTCTCAATTGATCGAGTTCTCAAATGATTATTCAGTGGCACAAACGGGCTTCCAGAAGAGGGACAATTAATCTCACCATGACTTAATTTAAGATAAAAGAATCAACTATGTGATAATCAAAAATAATCAGTCAATAAGAGTATAAATAAATACATTGAAATGTATTCATTAAGCAATAGAAAATTATGATTAAAAATAAATTATAAAATTGAAACAAATTATTTTGATTACAAAGTGCCTGATAATTGCATTTATTAATTATATTATATATTTTTAATATAAATATAAAATTAAATATTTTATATACAGTAAAGTGGTTAGATAATTGCATGTTATAATTATAATATATTTTGTTAAAATTCATAATATACATAAAATATAATTAATTGAATATTAATACAACATTTATAAACTATCATAAAATTGTACATGATTAATATATAAGTTTAAAGTTTCCCTGAAGTACCTTTGTGAACCTCCGGGTTGAAAACCCTTGTCATAGATTTATTTTTTTATTTTTCTCACTAACATTCCTGTCAGAGCTGTGCAAGTGTGTGTGTATGAGAGCATGTGTGTGGCCCCTGACGGATACCGGCGGACAGACGGGCTGTGTCTATGATGGACATCTCGTGTTATTGGCATCTGAGCTCTTTGAAGCCATTTGATTCTGTCTCATGAGGGATGAGCTCGTCTGACTGCAGTTATCTGCTCTGCAGCTGCACCTCCAGGGGATGTAAACGGGTGCTTTACCTATTCCCATGATCCCCTGCTAACTCTGCCATGTACATACAGATATATAGTGTATCTGGAAAGTATTCACAGCGCTTCACTTTTTCCAAATTTTGTTATGTTACAGCCTTTTTCCAAAATGGATTAAATTCATTATTTTCCTCAAAATTCTACAAACAATACCCCATAATGACAACGTGAAAGAAGTTGCACTGTAAAAGCTCTCAGTGTGCATGCATGTGCTGTGGGGATGATTTCAAAGCCATGTTAAAACACATAAAGAGGAAATAATAGATGACAGAAGAACCCAAGGAACTAACAGAGAGTCGCAGAGCTTTGTCATGTGTCGTTTAAAATAAATTCCTTTATTCCACCTTTATTCACGCTCTCTCTCCCAATGGACTTCTTAATAGCTTTAGTTTCTGGTCTTCTGACTATGCTTGAAGATCAGTAACAGTAAATACCAAAAGAGACAGATAAACCATACCCTTGTCTTGGCTTCAAACTGATCAGAGAACTTAAAATGAGTAGAAGAGAGAATTGCACTGTTAATCATTTTAATTATTCAAACACATCACTGCCTTTTAATTCTCATGCTGAAAAGTGGACCATTTGTTCCACTTAACAGTAATTTTAGAAATATATAAATCAAATCAACAGTTATTGAACATGTGGAAAAATGGATAAAATAATCAATTATGTGGTCATCAAAAAATAATAAACTAATAAAAACATAAATAAAATATTTAAAATATTTGATTTTATAAGACATTATTAAATTGAAAATAGTTTTTTATTATGTGATTACAAAGTGGTTGATAACGTCATGGTTACTGGTGTAACATCCGTTTCCTGATGGAGGGAACGAGACGTTGGTGTCGATGTAGTGACACTAGGGGTCACTCTTGGCACCTCCATCAGGGAACGGAGGTTACACCAGTAACCATGACGTTCCCTATCTGTCACTCACTCGACGTTGGTGTCGATGTAGTGACACTAGGGGTCCCTATACAAAACTGTGTTACGTGAACTGGCGGTTTGTGGTGGGCAGACTACTGTGTGCCTCATAGCCAGCACACCAGGTAGACACTTAACCTCCCCCAACACAGTTATGAGTGTCGAACGGCCCTTTTTGGGGACAAGTCGACTACCCAAAGATAGAGACAGGCTTAACCCAGTCGTGGCCTCTTTTCCCCTTCTCTTTTTCCACTCCCTAAAAAAGAAGGGGGATTATCCGACTGGGCCGCCAGGTCTATTCGGGGGGTGTCCCTCCCAAGGGGAGGACACCGCGGAGACCACACCTCACTCCAAGAGAGGGGGGGATATTTAAGTGGAAGAATACGTCACATGGTCTTTCCAACCATGTGGAGAGCCTTCAAGGTAGATCCTGCCCAATGGGGGAGGAGTTACTACAAATATGGAGACTGGGGCAGAGGGGCTCTGCCCAAGGAAGACGCAGTTTGCCAGCAGGGAAACGAATTAGCAGAAGATATAGATCGCATGGGGTTAGCCTTACAGGGAACCGCCACATGTGGAGTACCTACCCCAGAACCAGGCACTATGTGCAAGCGATACACCCGGCCGGCTGTCCCGGGCTTATCCGCTTGTGTTGCGTGCCACTACCTGGGACGAAACCGGTTCCACCCGGAGGTTGTAGAACCTTGCAAAGGTGTTGGGTGTTGCCCAGCCCGCTGCTCTGCAAATGTCTGTTAGAGAGGCACCTCTGGCCAAGGCCCAAGAAGCTGCTACACCACGGGTAGAATGGGCTCATAGCCCTACCGGGGGCGGCATGTTTTGGGCAAGATATGCCATAGTTATGGCGTCAACAAGCCAGTGGGCGATCCTCTGCTTGGAGACAGCCCTTCCTTTCCGCTGTGCACCAAAGCAGACAAAGAGCTGCTCAGAGTCTCTAAAGCTCTGATTGCGATCCAAATAGATGCGTAAAGCGCGCACCGGACACAGCAACGACAGAGCTGGGTCTGCCTCCTCCTGGGGCAGGGCTTGCAGGTTCACCACCTGGTCCCTAAAAGGGGTGGTGGGAACCTTGGGCACATAGCCCGGTCGGGGTCTCAGGATCACGTGAGAATAACCCGGACCGAACTCCAGGCATGTTTCGCTGACAGAGAACACTTTCAGGTCACCTACCCTCTTGATGGAAGTGAGCGCAGTCAGGAGGGCAGTCTTCAAGGAGAGTGCCTTAAGCTCGGCTGACTGCAAAGGCTCAAAGGGGGCTCTCTGTAGACCCTGAAGAACTACGGAGAGATCCCATGAGGGAACGAGGCATGGTCTGGAGGGATTCAGCCTCCTGGCACCTCTTAGGAACCTGATGATCAGGTCGTGCTTCCCTAAGGACTTACCGTCAACTGCGTCGTGGTGTGCTGCTATGGCAGCAACGTACACCTTCAAGGTGGAAGGGGACAGCCTCCCTTCCAGCCTCTCCTGCAGGAAGGAAAGCACTGATCTAACTGCGCATCTCTGGGGGTCTTCGTGTCGAGAAGAACACCAATTAGCGAATAGACACCACTTAAAGGCATACAGGCGCCTCGTAGAGGGGGCCCTAGCCTCAGTGATCGTGTCTACCACTGCGAGTGGTAGACCACTTAGGTCTTCCGCATCCCGTCCAGGGACCAGATATGGAGATTCCAGAAGTCTGGGCGCGAGTGCCAGAGGGTGCCCCGTCCCTGAGAAAGAAGGTCCTTCCTCAGGGGAATTCGCCAGGGGGGAGCTGTCGCGAGGAGCATGAGGTCCGAGAACCACGTCTGGGTGGGCCAGTAGGGTGCTACCAGGACGACCTGCTCCTCGTCCTCCCTGACCTTGCTCAGAGTCTGTGCAAGCAGGCTCACTGGTGGAAATGCATATTTGCATAGTCTAGGGGGCCAGCTGTGTGCCAGCGCGTCTATGCCAAGGGGAGCCTTGGTGAGGGCGTACCAGAGCAGGCAGTGGGAGGATTCTTGGGAGGCGAACAGGTCCACCTGTGCCCGTCCGAATCGACTCCAAATCAGCTGGACCACCTGAGGGTGGAGTCTCCACTCTCCCCTGAGGGAAATCTGCCATGACAGTGCGTCCGCTGTAGTGTTGAGGTTGCCCGGGATGTGAGTGGCTCGCAGCGACTTGAGGTGCTGCCGACTCCGGAGGAGGAGACGGCGGGTGAGTTGTGACATACAGTGAGAGCGCAGACCACCTTGGTGGCTGACGTATGCTACCGCTGCCATGCTGTCCATCTGAACTAACACGTGCTTGCCCTGGATCAATGGCCGGAACCGCCGCAGGTGAGCAGAATTGCCAGTAACTCGAGGCAGTTGATGTGCCAATGCAGTCGCGGACCCGTCCAGAGGCCGGCGGCTGCGTGCCCATTTCAAACAGCACCCCAGCCCATTTTGGAGGCGTCTGTCGTGACCACGACGCGCCTGGAGACCAGTTCTAGGGCAACACCTGCACGTAGAAATGAGAGGTCAGTCCAAAGGCTGAAAAGATGGTGACAGACCGACGTAATGGCCACGCGGTGTGTCCCGTGGTGCCATGCCCGTCTCGGTACTCGAGTCTGGAGCCAGTGCTGAAGCGGCTTCATATGCATCAACCCAAGCGGGGTGGCCACCGCCGAGGATGCCATATGCCCCATGAGCCTCTGAAAAAGTTTCAGTGGAACCGCTGTTCCCTGCTTGAACGCCTTCAAACAGGCCAGCACCGACTGGGCGCGCTCGTTCGTAAGGCACGCCGTCAAGGAGACTGAGTCCAACTCCAAACCGAGAAAAGAGATGCTCTGAACCGGGAGGAGCTTGCTCTTTTCCCAGTTGACCCGAAGCCCTAGTCGGCTGAGGTGTGAGAGCACCAGGTTCCTGTGTGCACATAACACGTCTCGAGAGTGAGTTAAGATTAGCCAGTCGTCGAGATAGTTGAGAATGCGAATGCCCACCTCCCTTAACGGGACAAGGGCAGCCTCTGCGATCTTCGTAAAGATGCGAGGAGACAGGGATAGGCCGAAAGGGAGGACTCTGTACTGATACGCCTGACCCTCGAACGCGAACTGCAGGAAGGGTCTGTGTCAAGGAAGGATCGAGACGTGAAAGTACGCATCCTTCAGGTCTACTGCCGCGAACCAATCTTGATGCCAGATGCTCGCTAGAATGCATCTTTGCGTCAGCATCTTGAACGGGAGTCTGTGTAAAGCCCAGTTCAGTACTCGCAGGTCCAAGATTGGCCGCAACCCACAGCCTTTTTTCGGTATGATGAAGTAGGGGCTGTAAACCCTTTCTTCATCTCAGCTGGAGGGACAGGTTCTATTGCATCCTTCCGTAGGAGGGTAGCGATCTCCGTGCGCAGGGTGATAGCATTTTCGCCCTTGATCAAGGTGAAGTGAATACCGCTGAACCTGGGTGGGCGCCTGGCGAACTGAATTACGTAGCTGAGTCGGACGGTCCGGACCAGCCACCGCGACGGATTGGAAAGCGCAAGCCATGCGTCCAAATTCCGCGTGAGGGGGACCAAGGGGACAACGTCGTCAGACGTACTGGCAGGTGGGGCCTCGCGGCGGGGTGGAGCGCGAGGTTCCACAGCACGTCATGGCCGTGCTGAGTCTAGGGACATCGAAGAACTTACCTGGCTCCTTGTGACCACCCCTGGAACAGCCTGAGATGGGGAGGAAGAGGCCTGTCCTCGTAACCCGTGGAGGCTGTCACATCGGGGGCGGCTGTGTGCCACAGCTGGGTGCTCAGGGGCGGAAAGGGAACTGCTGGAGCGCCAATCCTGCAAGAAAAAGCCCATGGACGGTAGTCGTGGTGACGACCGTACACACAGGGTATGTGACCCAGGGAGGAAGGAAGCCGCTCTTTTGCTGAATTGCTGGGTACCGCAGCCACTTGGGCATGCGGCGAAATCAAACGAAAAGGCAACAAAAGATTTTCCACCCGGCCCTCCACCGGGGGATGGAGTGGTCTTCCTACCAGCTCCACGTGAGTGGGTTCCCTCATCCCTGGGTTGCCCATCTCAGGGGCGCTTCGAGGACCTCCATGGGTTCTTCGGCGCCAGCTGTGAGATGGGTGGCGTCGGCTTCCTGCGGTGGGCTCCACGCCGGGGCCGGGCCGAAGGGGCGGGCTGCGGCGGAGCCGGTGCACTCACTGCAGGGGGACGCCCTTGGTGACGAGCAGATGGGGCGCGGGATATTGAGCCGCGCCGGGGCAGGACGTGCCGGATTGCTTCCGTCTGCTGCTTTACCGTCGAGAACTGCTGGGCAAAGTCCTCAACGGTGTCGGCGAATAGGCCCGCCTGGGAAATAGGGGCAGCAAGGAACCGTGTCTTGTCGGCCTCGTCCATCTCGACCAGGTTGAGCCAAAGGTGGCACTCCTGGACCACTAGTGTGGCCATCGTCCACCCGAGAGACCGCGCCGTGACCTTCGTCGCCCAGAGGGCGAGGTCGGTCGCCGAGCGCAGTTCCTGCATCAAATCTGGGGCGGAACTACCCTCGTGCAGTTCTTTCAGCGCCTTGGCTTGGTGGACCTGCAGGAGAGCCATGGCATGCAGGGCAGAGGCGGCTTGTCCAGCAGCACTGTAGGCTTTAGCTGTCAGGGACGACGTGAGCCTACAGGGCTTGGACGGGAGCTTAGGGTGTCCACGCCAGGTGGCGGTGCTCTGCGGGCATAAGTGCACCGCGAGTGCCTTATCCACCGGGGGAATCGCTGTATAGCCCCTGGCCTCCCCGCCATCGAGGGTAGTGAGAGCGGGGGAACTGCGGAGTTGGGGCCGGGCAGTGAAAGGTGCCTCCCACGACTTCATCAGCTCCTCATGCACTTCCGGGAAGAATGGCACTGGAGCAGGGCGCGGCTGCTTTGGGCGGGGCCGCAAGCCCAGAAACCAATCATCAAGCCACGAGGGTTCAGGGGAGAGCGGAGGGTTCCACTCTAGCCCGACGCTCGCGGCCGCCCGAGAAAGCATGTCCGTCATCTCGGCATCGGCCCGTGACTGGGAGACCGTCCCCGAAGGGGGAAGCCCAGCTGAGGCTTCTGCGTCCGACTGGACAAGCCCGCTCTCCGATGCTGCGCTCAAGAGCTCATCATCTTCGCGGGCCCCGAACAAGAAGCCAGACTCGCCGTGCGACGAGCCGGCGAACTCATCTGGAAGCCCGATTGGGACAGATGAGCGTGCTGGGGAATGGGAGGTCCGTGGGGGGATACCCGGCAGAGACGATCCCATTGAGGTCCCCAAATCACCCCCAGTGCTAGCCACGCTGATCTCATACCCGTAGGTAGAAGGAGCGAGGCGGGGAGCCGCTGGGGTGGTCTGCTTTCTTACGAAAGCAAGCCATGACCACAATGTTGCCATGGTCATGTTCTCGCAGTGAGAACATGAACCATTCATAAATGCTGCCTCCATGTGGGTCACGCCCAGACACGAAAGACAGCGATCATGACCATCCGAAGTTGAGAGAAAACGACAGCAACCAGGAATAACACACGATCAGAAAGGCATCTTGAGAAAGACGCATCTTTAAAAAGACGTTCCGTGTGTGCGCTCTTTTAGAGAAATATACTCTTTTAGAGGGGAAAAATGCTCTTTCAGAAAATATACTCTCTAATTTTTCTGCCGAAGCGCCCAGGGGCGTTCTCTGCAGTGCACCAGTGCAGAGGAGGGAGAAGCCGCTGAAATGCGCCGTCAGATCCATCAGAGGTGAATGAACAGTGCTATTCAGCTCAATGAACACGACCGTTCTGCTCCAAAGAGAAAATCTGAATGAGTGGTTGCATACCAGCTCCTTTTATACCCGTATGTCTGGGGGAGTGGCATGCAAATACCACTCGCCAATTTTCATTGGCCTTTTATCAAAGACCAGAGGTGTCTCGGGCTCCCAAGAGTGACCCCTAGTGTCACTACATCGACACCAACGTCGAGTGAGTGACAGATAGGGAATTGCAGTTATTGATTATAATTTTTTACAATTTATAATATAAATATAAAAATACATATTTTATATTTTATTACATGTATAAAATATAAAATAACTATATTTTGCCGCTCACTGGATATTTTTTGTTTTTGGCACAATTCAGAGTAAATTCTAGAGACTGTTGTGCATAAAAAGCAGTTCAGCAGTTACAGAAATACTCAAACCAGCCCATCTGGCACCAACAATCATGCCACGCTCCAAATCACTGAGATAAATTTTTTTCCCCATTCTGATGGTTGATGTGAACATTAACTGAAGCTCCTGTCTCGTATTTGCATGATTTTATGCACTGCACTGCTGCCACATGATTGGCTGATTAGATAATTGCATGGATGATTGTTGGTGCCAGACGGGCTGGTTTGAGTATTTCTGCAACTGCTGATCTCCTGGTATTTTCATGCACAACAGTCTCTAGAATTTACTCTGAATGGTGCCAAAAACAAAAAAACATCCAGTGAGTGGCAGTTTTGCAGATGGAAACACCTTGTTGATGAGAGAGGTCAACAGAGAATGGCCAGACTGGTTCAAACTGACAAAGTCTACAGTAACTCAGATAACCGCTCTGTACAATCGTGGTGAAAAGAATGCTATTCTGAGATGTGGGTTGGTGCTGTTTTGGCGGCACGAGGGGGACCAACACAATATTAGGCAGGTGGTTTTAATGTTGTGGCTGATCTGTGTGTGTATATATATATATATATATATATATATATATATATATATATATATATATATATATATATATATATATATACACACACACAGTATATATACATTTAGAATAATATAATAATAATAATATACATTATTATAAATTTGTATTGATTTTTAAAAATCTAAATATTTATCTATGTCTCAGTTTATTGATTTCTGATAAGTCTGAAATGAATTCGAACCTACATTTCCTGGATAAACACCACAGCTTAAAGTGTCTGGAGCACATGCGTTAACAGCTACACCACAGCTCCAACAAACCAGAGTTTAGACTTTTGAGTATTTAAAAGCAGCCATACTCAGATTGTAAATGTGAATGCCAAACACTGAGCTAACCTGACAACATCACCGCTCTGACCTGCACCAGGACAACTGCTCTGAATCAAATTACCCACAGCAAAATAATGACTAACAACAGAAACTATCCATGGTGCTTCTGGAGGAGCCCAAATGTAATTTTGTGTCTCGTCACATTATCTGGTATCGCCGTTCACTTTATGATTTTCAATTTCTCTTTTTCGTGCTTCATTTCCCCCAATTCTGCGTGTATGTTTCTCCCTGATAAGAACCACATACTCTAATTGACACTGGAGATAAAGTCCTGAAGAACAGGTACTAAACTGTCAGTTTATTTCCCAAATGCTCTACTGCTGCACAAGGTTTCAGTTCTCAAAGCATTTCTGCCATAACATTAGATGGATTTTTTTAAAGGCATCCAGATATTAAGAGAATGTTAGTTAAAGAAGCTGTTGGGAATTATTTCCTTGTGCATTATTTTGTTTTTCTCAATCCTTATGATGCAAGTCAAGGTTTCAAGCTTCAAAAAACAGTTTAACACAGTTAAAGTTACTTAGAATTAGAATTTCTAATTTCCAAAAGCTCTTTTCCAAACAGAAAGTGAATGGTGACCTGGACTAGCATTTTCCCTGCTAAAATTCCAATGAATAATGATTTAAATGTCATGCTTTTATGGTGCTTTTTGGAATTTGACAGCCATAGTCCACATCCACTTACAATGTATGAAAAAGAGCATCTTGAACATGTTTAACATTTCCTTTTGCTACCTGGTCTCATAGAATCACGCTACAAAAATTTTTGCAAAAATATTTTTATGTGGCTCATTATACATAACATGACATTTTCCTGATGAAATGAAAACTAGAGGCACTACAACAACAATGACTTTTATTAATTTTCATACAAATCACGAGTAAAACGGCAGATTATCGGACCGTAAACACTTTCTTTTCGTCCTGTTCTTCACACAGTGCTATCTTATAACATCTAAACACTTTTATTATAGCGCGTGAGATGTAAGGCGATACATTTTAATGGATGTATTTAATGTATTACAATCAAACTGCACATTAGCTCAGCTGATAAAGTGTTGCAAAGAACTGGGGTACGAGTCCTGAAGAGCATGCGAGTCGACATGTGAGCCGAAAGCAGCATAGAAACACAAAAATATTATGTGGTTGCTTTTTTCATGTCACGTTTCCTATTTATGACACTATCGGTTAGGTTTAGGTTTAAGGTTTGGGATAGGAGTTAGGTTTTGTTGATTTAAACTTAATAGAGCGTTAACCTAAAAAAAAAAAAAACGTTTTACTCGCATTTAGCGCCACCCAGTGGACATTTCACCTCGGAACTGCCGTGATACGTCTAATAAATCACGTAGTATCATTTTGCAAAAATGTTGCCACACTCTCATAACTTATGCATGCCTTATAGAAAGTGTTACCACAAGAGCTCATTATATATGACTGTAGTGAAAAATTTTCAAAATCCATCAGTGCTGACTGATCCTTCTACATCACAGTAGTCTTTTTCTGAAGAGACTGTAGTGTAATCCTGTCTCAAAGCACAGATATCATCTGGCAATAAACAGAATGCCACTCAGGGCTCTCGTGTGCCACCATATTCTGTCGTTCATTTATGGAACAGAGACCAATAACTGTCAAGAATGATTTCGCTGCAGTGTAAAAGGGACCCTAAAGGACAATCGGACCTGCCGTTCCCCAAATTAGTCCAGATGATTCTCTGGAAGACAAAACAGCAGCCCGACACATTTCATCACCCTGATTTCCACAATTAAACTGTCAGCTATCAAGCCGTTTTCCTGACCAGAAAAAAAGATGAAAGAATGGAGGGAGTGAAAGAGAGAGACTGCCTGTGGCTTTGTCTCTCTTTTTCCCTCATTTTCAGTGAGCTGTGTCCAGTAAAAAGCACTTAGTTACTGACCCATGGGCCTCACATGAAAGCGCCAGGCACTTGAATGATAAGGTCATAAGGCGGGAAACCTGCAGTGCCAGGGATTTGAGTGCTATCATTGAACTCAACAGCTGAGGCTCACATTATTGTTTGACGTTTTACTGTAACCCGTCAAGAGAACATTTCTGACAGGATTAAACACCTGTTTCAGCTTCTGAAGTCACTGAACATTAAGCGGCACGCTCTAAATAACATTCAACACCACAAAGGTTTCAAGTAATTTGGCATTTATTTACTTATAGTAATCAGTAAAGTAATCTGATTATAATTTTAGAGAAGTAGTTGGTAATTTGTAGTGGATTACCTTTTTTAAGTAACTTAACCAATACTAGTACCAATTATCTAGTTTAAAAAACATGTCAAGTTTATAGAAATGCAATCTTTGCACCAATGTTGGTTTCATAGAGTAAAAAAAAAATTTAAAAAATCATTTATAGCATTTTGCAAAAAAAAAAAAAAAAAAGAATTGCTATATTCACTTTAAAAA
This sequence comes from Myxocyprinus asiaticus, assembly GCF_019703515.2. Taxonomy (NCBI): domain Eukaryota; kingdom Metazoa; phylum Chordata; class Actinopteri; order Cypriniformes; family Catostomidae; genus Myxocyprinus; species Myxocyprinus asiaticus. The sequence goes on along the minus strand of NC_059389.1, from coordinate 6,109,259 downwards.
TGGCATGTTGTGTAATCATCAAGTAAACAGTATTAATTATATTAATTTATTTGCTTCTTGAATACACATGCACATGTCATTAATTAAAAATAAAACGTTTTTAAACATATCTTTCAAGGTAAAAAAAAAATATTTTTACTAATATCATGAAGCTTTCTTAAGATTGTTCCATTTGACCAAAACATCATTTCAAAATATGTGATATATCTCTTTAAAAGCAGTCATGAAGATCTAAAGGGATCCTCTCTGTTTTGATGTTGTTGTTGTTTTTTTTTTTTTTTTTTTTTTTACCAAATGTTTGCATGTTGGTACACCATGTGACTTTAATTTGGTGGAAAAAGGTTTTTCCAAATATTAATAATATTTTAAAACAAAATTGTTTCACTGCTTATTTTTTAAGAAGTACTAACACAAGGTTATTCCAATATACTAATGCCAACATATTTATTTATTTATTTATTTTATTTTTTGTGAAGAAATACAGTTTTTAGAGACTATTATTTATTAATTAATTAATAATAATAACATATATATGATATATATATATATATATATATATATATATATATATATATATATATATATATATATATATATATTATTTATTTATTTATTTTTATTTTGTATTATTATTGTCTATGGATGGTTACAACATACCACGCCCCAGACAAAAAAAAATTCAAAATGACTTTGAACTCAGGCTCATCATAGTAGAGGTGTATTCATTTAATTGTTTTGTGTGAATTGCATTTTTTATTTATTTTAGAATAACTTAATAGATCGGGGGGTGAAAATAAACATCACATCATTGACCCTATACAGATGTTGTTCCAGCAACAACAAAGGATGTTAATCCAAGATTGTGTTTTACTTGGTTAAATCACGTTCTGCAGAATGTGACTATGCATTCACAGAAAAAGCATCTTAAGTGTTTTCTCTCTCTCTTTGTGTAAGTACTAGTCATCACAGCTCTCACTGAATATCTCACTCCATTATTCACAACCTCTTTACCATGAAAGTTCAACGTTTGTGCTGCTAGAATGAAAACACGATATACTCTCACGAGCAGTTAGCTGTATACAGAGCAGATATGACTGCAGAAACGGACATCAGCAGTTTTAGCCCGAGCGCTGAGACCAAAACAAACGGCTTGTCAGGAGAAATAAGGAGGCTCTTCATCTCAAACAGCTAACTCTAGAGTCCAAGGCCGATGTAAGCACTACGCCAGCATCTTGTCTAACAAGCCGCGACGCAACATTTTTACAGCGTCTAGTAATTTTTCTGTCCACAAAATCACACACAATTAGAACATATTTAATGGTTAAAGCTAAAGTGTTTAATTTCCGCACCGAACGGAGATGTACAAATAATCACGGTTTTCAAACAGATTCCATAAAACTCCCTCCGTCTTCCATTGGTTGTACAAACAGATAGTCCCGCCCCAAAGAAATGTTGGTGTGTCAGGCTGGATGGGCCGCTTAAACAAACAGAAATGCTAGAGTAGCTACAGTATGATTCCATACAAGTTCCGGATTTAGCCTAATAAATGCATAAGCTGGAATCGACAAAAACTATTTGCGAATGAAGCAGTGTTTCCATTCCATGTGTTCAGTGACATTATTTGTTGAGGAAAAGTCATGTGAGATCTAGGAATTTGTTCGGTAACTGTTTTTCTATCATAGTTTAAGCGTATATCTTCTTATTGAATAAAAATGCATCCACCTCAAGTGAGCATATTTTTAGGCGCAGCATTGTATGCGCATTTTGGAGATTTTATTTGCATCTTGGTGTTTCCATTCCGCATTTTTTAATGCGATATCCCATGTTTATGCATAAAAATACATGGATGGAAACCCAACTAATCGTAGACGCCATTAACACCGAACTTATTTTTTACATCTGCTGTTTTCCATTTTTTTATGTAAACATACGCTGGCTAGGTGGACGCCTTTAACCATTTCGCCGCATCTCACTGATTTTTCAGCGTCTCACACAGGAGTGGCACATTTTTTAGATGCCATGTCAGGTTAAAAACACGTCTTGAGACTCCCACTTTCTGTTCTATTTGTTACATTGTGTCAAACGCGTTTGGCCTGAATGGCCCCATTAAGGTGAAATCAACCTACAGTTGCCATACTCATAGGTGACTCTTTTTGCATTTTAAGCTTAAATCTACAAGAACTATTCATAACATCGAAATTACACACATAAGCTTTACAGTAATATACAGCATGTGGGGCAGAACTTTGGACAGGCTACCCTGAGACGTGACCTAACCTGACTTAACAGAATAGCTTTATGTTAGAGAAGTACAGTCCAAGTGTCTGACAAAATGACTCGTCTCTCTGCACTTGTGTTGGCCCATTAACAAAAACTCATATAACTTTCATTATCTTCAAAGAGATACTGTATTATTCGCTTGTCGCTTTTATCATGTTGTGCCTGATAAGAACTATCTTCTGAAATATCCCCAAAAGAACAGAACATTTTTGGTTATTAAAAAGTTAAGGATAAGTGTTTTGATATGTCTCACCTAAATTTCCTGTTTCATTAAGAAATACAATAACATCGGGAAGAACAATGTACTTATCAGGACCTTTTATCAGGTCTTTTATTCATATCTAAAACTACCTAAAGATTGGGTTAGTCTATATTAAATATGATTGCCTTAAATTACCAACAATAGACGTGAATGCGGAGCCCCCACAAGGATATGTATAAAAGGTTGTTTGTGTGAGTTCATCTTTGTGTGCATGTTTTGTGTATTCCCTATTTGTCTCCTTTACCATTTACAATGGAATTTGATCATGGGAAGGGAAGTCAGACGACTATTGATTTAACAATCAACAGCTCTTTATTTTCAGACGGCTGGATTCCTCTTTGTCTGCAAAACATGGGGAAATTGGATTATTTGAAAACACATGTATTTCTTGCTTAAAATGCATTTATTCCTGCTCTTGGTGGGAAACACCTGTGAAAAAATTGTGAACTACAAACAGCCTGATGTAAAACAACCCTAACAAACTTACTTAAAGGGATAGTTCACCCAAAAATGAAAATTCTCTCATCATTTTCTCAACCTCAGGCCATCCCAGATGTGTATGACTTTCTTTCTTCTGCTGAACACAAATGAAAATTTTTAGAAGAATATCTCAGCTCAGTGGGTCCATACAATGCAAGTGAATGGTGGCCAGAACTTTCAAGGTCCAAAAGCACATACAGGCAGCATAAAAGTAATCCATATGACTTCAGTCGTTAAATCCATGTCTTCTGAAGAGATATAAAAGGAGTGGATGAAAAACATCAATATTTAAGTACTTTTTTTACTATTAATTCTCCTCCCTCCCTAGTAGGTGGCAATATGCACAAACAATGTGAATCACCAAAAACAAAAGAAGAATGTGAAAGTGTAAATTTATAGTAAAAATGGAATTATATATTGATTTGTTTCTCACCCTCACCAATCATATCGCTTCTGTTGACATGGATTAAACCATTTGGATTACTTTTATGGTCTCTTTATGTGCTTTTTGGACCTTCAAAGTTCACTTGCATTGTATGGACCAACAAAGCTGAGATATTTTACTAAAAGCCAAACCACACACAGCCTAGCAGTGTAAATATTGTTGCTTGATGTTGTTAGTCTCTTGATGTAGCTCTAACATTATTGGTGGACTGCACAACTGACCATAGCTTTTGAAAATCTGATCACAGATAAGATGTACTGCTAAAACTAAGATATAATTCTAATTTGATAAGAAATACATTTTCTTGCCGCTAAAAATCAACATCCTGCAGGGTCCACTTTTTTTATATAAATTGCAGCAGTGCTCATTGCATCATATCATTAACAAAATATATATATAAAAAAAATTAAAAAAAACAGCGAACAAAAATGTGAGTGCGGGCCGCGGACACATTGTTTGATCAGCCAATCAAAAGACTTTGATGTGCTTTCTGCCTGTTAATCATTTTACTCATCCTCATAGTGTTGTAGTTGAAGTGGATCATTAAGGTTTAATGTCATTCAGATTCATAACGGTTTATGCTGAGGGTGCTATTTTGCTACTGTAGTGTTTGACAACCGTGAGAAGATGCACTGTTCGGTGACGGTCTCAAAGCGATCTTCGGAGAGCGGTGTTCTGGAAAAAGGGTCCGTGTCTAATTTAACAGCTCTCAATCCAGTGGAAGTTCCAAAACAGCTCAAATCTCTTACAGCACCTTTAACTTCTTCCCCATCTTGTCTGCCCTTGACTCCAGTATCTCACAGTAGACAGATGAAGTGCGCTTCACCGTCTTCACTTCTATTGGTAGTCGCTGCGCTATATCGCTCTTCATTTGCATAAAGTACAACTTTTCTTAACTTTGTCGCATCTCTTTACATGCCCACATTCTGTCGCCAAAGGTTACTGTCGCTCATGCCGCCAGAAGTTGCCAGCTCTCATTGAAAATTAATGGTCTCCTGTTGCATTGTGGCTGAGAGTCGCTTAGCTAAATATGAACAGGGCTTTATCTGCTGCAAGCCATCAGTTACCACAGATAATAATTTTGACTTGTACAAACAGAAAATGCACTTACAGTAATGCACTTACAATAGAAGCCTAGCAGGCAAGCAATAAACATTTAAAATATGCAACAACAGTTTCGAGAGCATTACCATAACACATTGAAACATTGCACATATTAGCATGAGATTGATGAGATCACTTACAAATCATGTTTATGCAAAGTCATTTCCAGTCAAAGTTATATCCAACATTTTATGAGCAGCTAAAAAGTAATCCCTATTACTTCCGCTTGATATCAATGTACAAGGATACCAGGAAGAGACTTGGATTGCATTTTTTATTTATTTTAGAATAACTTAATAGATCGGGGGGTGAAAATAAACATCACATCATTGACCCTATACAGATGTTGTTCCAGCAACAACAAAGGATGTTAATCCAAGATTGTGTTTTACTTGGTTAAATCACGTTCTGCAGAATGTGACTATGCATTCACAGAAAAAGCATCTTAAGTGTTTTCTCTCTCTCTTTGTGTAAGTACTAGTCATCACAGCTCTCACTGAATATCTCACTCCATTATTCACAACCTCTTTACCATGAAAGTTCAACGTTTGTGCTGCTAGAATGAAAACACGATATACTCTCACGAGCAGTTAGCTGTATACAGAGCAGATATGACTGCAGAAACGGACATCAGCAGTTTTAGCCCGAGCGCTGAGACCAAAACAAACGGCTTGTCAGGAGAAATAAGGAGGCTCTTCATCTCAAACAGCTAACTCTAGAGTCCAAGGCCGATGTAAGCACTACGCCAGCATCTTGTCTAACAAGCCGCGACGCAACATTTTTACAGCGTCTAGTAATTTTTCTGTCCACAAAATCACACACAATTAGAACATATTTAATGGTTAAAGCTAAAGTGTTTAATTTCCGCACCGAACGGAGATGTACAAATAATCACGGTTTTCAAACAGATTCCATAAAACTCCCTCCGTCTTCCATTGGTTGTACAAACAGATAGTCCCGCCCCAAAGAAATGTTGGTGTGTCAGGCTGGATGGGCCGCTTAAACAAACAGAAATGCTAGAGTAGCTACAGTATGATTCCATACAAGTTCCGGATTTAGCCTAATAAATGCATAAGCTGGAATCGACAAAAACTATTTGCGAATGAAGCAGTGTTTCCATTCCATGTGTTCAGTGACATTATTTGTTGAGGAAAAGTCATGTGAGATCTAGGAATTTGTTCGGTAACTGTTTTTCTATCATAGTTTAAGCGTATATCTTCTTATTGAATAAAAATGCATCCACCTCAAGTGAGCATATTTTTAGGCGCAGCATTGTATGCGCATTTTGGAGATTTTATTTGCATCTTGGTGTTTCCATTCCGCATTTTTTAATGCGATATCCCATGTTTATGCATAAAAATACATGGATGGAAACCCAACTAATCGTAGACGCCATTAACACCGAACTTATTTTTTACATCTGCTGTTTTCCATTTTTTTATGTAAACATACGCTGGCTAGGTGGACGCCTTTAACCATTTCGCCGCATCTCACTGATTTTTCAGCGTCTCACACAGGAGTGGCACATTTTTTAGATGCCATGTCAGGTTAAAAACACGTCTTGAGACTCCCACTTTCTGTTCTATTTGTTACATTGTGTCAAACGCGTTTGGCCTGAATGGCCCCATTAAGGTGAAATCAACCTACAGTTGCCATACTCATAGGTGACTCTTTTTGCATTTTAAGCTTAAATCTACAAGAACTATTCATAACATCGAAATTACACACATAAGCTTTACAGTAATATACAGCATGTGGGGCAGAACTTTGGACAGGCTACCCTGAGACGTGACCTAACCTGACTTAACAGAATAGCTTTATGTTAGAGAAGTACAGTCCAAGTGTCTGACAAAATGACTCGTCTCTCTGCACTTGTGTTGGCCCATTAACAAAAACTCATATAACTTTCATTATCTTCAAAGAGATACTGTATTATTCGCTTGTCGCTTTTATCATGTTGTGCCTGATAAGAACTATCTTCTGAAATATCCCCAAAAGAACAGAACATTTTTGGTTATTAAAAAGTTAAGGATAAGTGTTTTGATATGTCTCACCTAAATTTCCTGTTTCATTAAGAAATACAATAACATCGGGAAGAACAATGTACTTATCAGGACCTTTTATCAGGTCTTTTATTCATATCTAAAACTACCTAAAGATTGGGTTAGTCTATATTAAATATGATTGCCTTAAATTACCAACAATAGACGTGAATGCGGAGCCCCCACAAGGATATGTATAAAAGGTTGTTTGTGTGAGTTCATCTTTGTGTGCATGTTTTGTGTATTCCCTATTTGTCTCCTTTACCATTTACAATGGAATTTGATCATGGGAAGGGAAGTCAGACGACTATTGATTTAACAATCAACAGCTCTTTATTTTCAGACGGCTGGATTCCTCTTTGTCTGCAAAACATGGGGAAATTGGATTATTTGAAAACACATGTATTTCTTGCTTAAAATGCATTTATTCCTGCTCTTGGTGGGAAACACCTGTGAAAAAATTGTGAACTACAAACAGCCTGATGTAAAACAACCCTAACAAACTTACTTAAAGGGATAGTTCACCCAAAAATGAAAATTCTCTCATCATTTTCTCAACCTCAGGCCATCCCAGATGTGTATGACTTTCTTTCTTCTGCTGAACACAAATGAAAATTTTTAGAAGAATATCTCAGCTCAGTGGGTCCATACAATGCAAGTGAATGGTGGCCAGAACTTTCAAGGTCCAAAAGCACATACAGGCAGCATAAAAGTAATCCATATGACTTCAGTCGTTAAATCCATGTCTTCTGAAGAGATATAAAAGGAGTGGATGAAAAACATCAATATTTAAGTACTTTTTTTACTATTAATTCTCCTCCCTCCCTAGTAGGTGGCAATATGCACAAACAATGTGAATCACCAAAAACAAAAGAAGAATGTGAAAGTGTAAATTTATAGTAAAAATGGAATTATATATTGATTTGTTTCTCACCCTCACCAATCATATCGCTTCTGTTGACATGGATTAAACCATTTGGATTACTTTTATGGTCTCTTTATGTGCTTTTTGGACCTTCAAAGTTCACTTGCATTGTATGGACCAACAAAGCTGAGATATTTTACTAAAAGCCAAACCACACACAGCCTAGCAGTGTAAATATTGTTGCTTGATGTTGTTAGTCTCTTGATGTAGCTCTAACATTATTGGTGGACTGCACAACTGACCATAGCTTTTGAAAATCTGATCACAGATAAGATGTACTGCTAAAACTAAGATATAATTCTAATTTGATAAGAAATACATTTTCTTGCCGCTAAAAATCAACATCCTGCAGGGTCCACTTTTTTTATATAAATTGCAGCAGTGCTCATTGCATCATATCATTAACAAAATATATATATAAAAAAAATTAAAAAAAACAGCGAACAAAAATGTGAGTGCGGGCCGCGGACACATTGTTTGATCAGCCAATCAAAAGACTTTGATGTGCTTTCTGCCTGTTAATCATTTTACTCATCCTCATAGTGTTGTAGTTGAAGTGGATCATTAAGGTTTAATGTCATTCAGATTCATAACGGTTTATGCTGAGGGTGCTATTTTGCTACTGTAGTGTTTGACAACCGTGAGAAGATGCACTGTTCGGTGACGGTCTCAAAGCGATCTTCGGAGAGCGGTGTTCTGGAAAAAGGGTCCGTGTCTAATTTAACAGCTCTCAATCCAGTGGAAGTTCCAAAACAGCTCAAATCTCTTACAGCACCTTTAACTTCTTCCCCATCTTGTCTGCCCTTGACTCCAGTATCTCACAGTAGACAGATGAAGTGCGCTTCACCGTCTTCACTTCTATTGGTAGTCGCTGCGCTATATCGCTCTTCATTTGCATAAAGTACAACTTTTCTTAACTTTGTCGCATCTCTTTACATGCCCACATTCTGTCGCCAAAGGTTACTGTCGCTCATGCCGCCAGAAGTTGCCAGCTCTCATTGAAAATTAATGGTCTCCTGTTGCATTGTGGCTGAGAGTCGCTTAGCTAAATATGAACAGGGCTTTATCTGCTGCAAGCCATCAGTTACCACAGATAATAATTTTGACTTGTACAAACAGAAAATGCACTTACAGTAATGCACTTACAATAGAAGCCTAGCAGGCAAGCAATAAACATTTAAAATATGCAACAACAGTTTCGAGAGCATTACCATAACACATTGAAACATTGCACATATTAGCATGAGATTGATGAGATCACTTACAAATCATGTTTATGCAAAGTCATTTCCAGTCAAAGTTATATCCAACATTTTATGAGCAGCTAAAAAGTAATCCCTATTACTTCCGCTTGATATCAATGTACAAGGATACCAGGAAGAGACTTGGAAACGTTTTGACAACCAGTGGGCCAATGTTTAGCAAGTTAGCTACCACAGTTAGCCCCTGCTGGTAGATGCCGTTACTACACCATTATGGGGGCAAAAAGCGTGTTTCTCCATTGGCGGCTATTACAAAGTAGTTATATTCTTACAAAATATATATATATATATATATATATATATATTTTAGAAGCTACATATAAATTGCAATTGTTTCATTATTATGTTTTTATTATTATTATTGAAGGCAGTGCTTGAAGTGGGGCGGTACGCAGTACATGCACTTCTATAATTTACTCTACAGAGTACCGGCAGTTTTTTTTGCACACCACCACTTCTCAGAGTCTCCCGGTATGATGTAATGTCTTTATTTAATGTAAGTCAGTTATTTGATGCAGCCCGCCAATCACTTTTATCTGACCTTCCAAATGATTTTGATAAAATCGCGGTAAACATCCAAACGCTCTCTGAGCAAACTTCAGCACGTGCAACAGCATCGGTGCTTGTCAAGCTATCTGTGGTCCTGTTCCAGAGGAACACGCCTGTTTAAACTTGTCTGGACATAATTCAGTTTCACTCTTCTCCAAAACATGAACCAGCAACTTTTGGGTGAGCACATTTTATCGTGTCTTATTCACTCAAATGTATTTATGCAAATTGCTTAGCTGCTGGGTGCAGTCAAAACTACAGACTTAAAAAAAAAAAAAAGAAAAGCTGTTACAGAAGTGATGTCAGCTCATATGCAAAAAACTTTTTTTCACAAGAGGCAAAACGATGATGAAAACCAAACCTTCAAAAAAAATACATAGGAAAATTTTATTTTATTCTCCATTCTACTCTGTAGTGCTGTAAAAAGACTGTGTGAATTGTCATTGAAATTGCCTATGTATATATCCTGACAGTGTTTGGTTCTACATCGTTCTCAATCCTGAACATCATCAAATCAGTTTGATCACCGTTTTTAATGATTATTATCTGCACAAGTATCTGGGTTGTTTGATCAGCCAATCAGAAGATTTTGATGTGCATCCTGCCTGTCAATCATTTTGCGCATTCTCATAGTGTAGTAGTTGAAGCAGATCATTAAGGTTTAATGTCATGTTCAGATTCATAACAGTTTAATCTGAGGGTGCTATTTTGCTACTGTTGTGTTTGACAACCATGAGAAGATGCACTGTTCGGTGACGGTCTCAAAGCTATCTTCGGAGAGCGGTGTTCTGGAAAAAGGGGCTGTGTCTAATTTAACGGCTCTCAGTCCAGTGGCTCTCAGTCTTATTCACTCAAATGTATTTATGCAAATTGCTTAGCTGCTGGGTGCAGTCAAAAATACAGACTTATAAAAAAAAAAAAAAAAAAAGCTGTTACAGAAGTGATGTCAGCACATATGCAAAAAACTTGGGGTGTTGCTGGCCAAAAAGTCCCGGTTCTCCCTATGACCAGTCCGCCCCTGGTTCCCTGGTGCAGGATAAGGAAGGCAAAGTTCGCCCTCAATGAATGGGAGGATAATAAAACAATTAAAAAGGAAAAGCAGACATAATGCTCTTTTTAAGTTTTAGGCTACATTTATTTTGTGTAAAAAGACAGTTCAACACTAGATTGCCATTTTTCTGTTATGTGTGTTGATATTGACAAAGATGCAGACTTTAGCATATCTAAATATTCTTTCTTAGCTGGATGTAAGGTCATATTTGTTCTTCAGACAGATCTTAAGAAGGAATTTATGGCCAGACCTTGAAAATGTTATTTAAATACCTCTTTAAACATAATTAAATACTATTTTAATGTAAATCAATTATTAACCGTTTTGTATTTACATGTTAACATGTTAGTTACCATAAAAGTGTTAGGTAAGATTCGGTTTAGAAATCCCCAAGATTATTTACTTATTTTTAAATAAACTTATGTTGCAAACAAAAACAATCTCAGAGTAAATCATGTTTAATACTAACAAGGAGAGTACCTGCACTTTTTTTCTTCCACTTCAAGAACTGATTGAAGGGCTCTTAAAAGCGTTAAATGGACAGTTTTCCCTGTCTGTTGCCATCATACCTCAGGATTGTCAACCCCCCGTCCCTGCAAGTATGCAATTTTAAATTTGTGGCAGCCGAGCAACTGGCATGCAAACTCCACCCACAGGGAGTAAATCAGAAAAACATAACCTGATGTTCCTCCACCAAAAATGTAGACCCATCAAATAAGGATGATTTCGACAACTTTACTGCTCAAAGTCCATTATCAAAAATACAAGCTTCACATTTCCATTTTTAACCTGGTCTTATAAATCACATTACTATACCTATATTTTGGACAAAAAAAAATAAAAAATAAATAAATAAATAAAATTTATGACACTATCGGATAGGTTTAGGTTTAAGGTTTAGTGTAGGAAGGTAGGTTTTTAGCACTACACAGTGGACGTTTCACCTCTGAACTTTCACTATATGTGTAATGAACCACATAATGTCATTTTGCAAAAATGTAGCCACAGTCACACAATTTCCATGAGATCAGGCTGTCCGTTTATAGCTCTAATTGCCTGCAACGCTTCCATTGTAAGTGCAAAAGCATTTTTTCATTCATTTTTACAAACTGAGGGACAAGTAAAAAATGTTTTCTAACAATACATTGTAACCCAGAATAGTTTTTTGACTGCAAAAGTCTAACGTGACCCTGAGTGAAATACAGTTCAGAGACTGACTAAGCACCACCAGGTTATTCAGTTCGCTGGCCTCACGCTTCACACATGACCAGCGGAACACGTGTGTTTGTGAATCTGACAGCTGAGTCATGCTCTGCCATGTCGGCGAGCGATATTCAGATCTGTGGAATGGAATGCCCGCGCCGTCCAGAGAACCTTATCACAACGCCACTGAACCGGCGAAACCGATTCAAACAGAGCAAATGGGTCACAGAGTCGCACTCCATACAGACAGAGCGTCTCCCTCACCGCCCCTGTCAGCTCGTATGATCCAAACATAAACTGACACCTCATAAACATCCTGTCAGAGAGCTTCATCTCACTCACGTCCCACTGCCTTCCCCGTCTCTCCAAGGAAGACAATAGATGCATTAATTAATCGCAATTCAATCTGCGAGGAAGAGAGAGACTTGCAACCCACATGCACAGGTTAAAATAAGCAGTCAAAAATGGATGAATGCACATTTCATTCCATTTAGAAAAGAGGTCTTTTTCATATTACAGACTTTTCCTGCCACCGCACATTTAATTCTCATTGCGATGCGTATCTAATTTTCCATTTTATTTTTCCGTATTATTCAGAGAAAGAACGTCCTACACTTTGACGTGAGACTTAAGCTAAAAGAAAAAAGCATATATTTCTACTTAGATTTGAAAATGCCTGGGGTCAATGACAAATAAAGATGTCAGAAGTGATGAAAAGGGAAAATCTTTTAAAAATTTGCTGTGCCAAGTGCTTAGAAATGTAATCGCAGTCTTCATGTTCAGCTAAATTTTAATGACTTTAAAAATGTCCACTATAAATATACTTCCTTAAACCATTCAGTGTCATTGAATAGTTTGAGTGAACTATCCCTTTAACAATCTTTTCATCTGGGTATATGAAGGCTACATGTTTACATTTCAGATCAGTATTTAATATCTCTAGTAAAAAGATCCACCGGGTGGATAAAATTAAGAGAAATCCCATAAAGAGAAAAGCTGTCTGTTGAAGGCTCAAGTCTTCAATCCATTTGTGTATTTACTTTCAAAGTCACAAGACAACTGAGATCCAAGTAATCTGGTAATGAAACTGTCAATCAATGGGATTATATTCTCCACAGAGTCAAGTGTTTATATCTGCAACAGAACAGAGCGTTTTTTTTTTTTTTTCCTTGTCCAGAGGCTTAGACACTAGGTCGCATGGATAATTGCTGTTTTCCTTGGCTTTCCGCTTAACCAACTGCAACATTTCAATTGGCCATTAAAATGCTAATGGTTACATTAATTGTACACATGGGTCCCTTAAAGGGCGAATGTATTTGCTTAGGTAAGTAACAAGGACCATCTTGCTTCAGATTAAGACAGACAGACAGACAGACAGACAGACAGACAGATAGATAGATAGATAGATAGATAGATAAAAATGATAAATTGAAAATAGAAGGTAGAAGTATCAGTCCATCAATCACTGTTGGTGGAACGGTCTGGGCCTGTTGACCGAAGAATCAGTGGTCTGACAGCCCTGAGAGATCAATGTTTAAACATTCACCCCATCACTGCTGTCCCGAGTCTGCCATAGAGAAGTTTTGATGGGTAAATCGACATCACAAGGTGAACATCAAAACACTTGCATTCGCCGCGATTCCCCCAGCATGTTTTGTTTACGTGCGTTTGACAGGCCAAGCACAACGTCTCTTCTCCGTCACATGCAGTCTGTTCTCATTTACATGGCTGTCAGTAAGGGGGCGCAGCGCATCCGAGGATTCTGGGAGTTTCACACATGGAAATGAATGGCCAAATGGTGATTTCTTGGAACAGAGCACCACTGTGGTTAAAAAAAAGGTTGACCTTTTGCATACGAACACTACATTAGTGTGTTCATCATCAACAACTGAGCATGCTGTCAATCATCTATTTATCCATCCATCACCCATCCACCCACTTATTCATTATCCATCCATTCATCCTTCCATCTGCCCACTTATTAATTATCCATCCATCTGCCCACTTATTAATCCTCCATCCATCCAACTGCCCACTTATTAATCATCTATTCATCATCCATCCATCCCATCGGCCTACTTATTATCCATATATTCATTGTTCCATCATCCATCCACCAACTTATTCATTATTCATCCATCCATCCATCCATCCATCCATCCACTCTCTCATTAATTATCATCCATCCATCTGCCCACTTATTAATAATCCATCTATCCATCCATCCATCCATCTGCCCACTTATTATCTACCCATTCATTCATCCATACATACATATGCCCACTTATTGATCATCCATCTGTCCATTAATTCATCCATCAATCATCCATTCATCCATCCACTCACTTATTAATCATCCATCTATCCATCCATCCACCAACATATATTCATCAGTCCATCTGACCGCTTATTATCCATCCATCCTATCTCATCTCATGGTGCTCCTCTACTGGTCTAGACATTCTTTATTCTATCATGTTCCATGTGCTTTTTAGAAAGTATTTTAAGTTGGAATTTGGTGTCATTACTGTGAAAAAAGTCTATAAAATGACTAATAATTCTGCTGTTAAATCATTCTACCATTTTCCAGCTTCCTCTTCTGTGCACTGTGTGCAGTGAGAATAAAGTTTTGCTTCATTAAACATCAGTAGCTAAAATAGTAGCTTCAAGAAAAATATAGTAGGAAAGGTGACAGAACTCAATTTACAGTAAAGGAGCAGAGGAAAAAAATAAAAATTGTATCGCTCTATCACCATTACTGCTGTTTCTTGCTCTATCTCTCTCTCTCTCTCTCTGTCTCTCTTGCAGTATGCCATGATGTGTGCTGTTGATGGTGTCTATATTTTAGGAGTGTGATTTGAGAGCTTGAGGGAATTTGAGTGTAAGGTATGAACGGCACGCTATCACACCAAACACACCCGGATAGGAGAGAAAAAGAGAGAGACAGAAAGAAGGACTTTAACTGGAAGATGAAAAAGATGCACACATCCCTTATAGAGAGACTTCAAATATAAAATATCCACTGTAGAACTCTTCTTATATAGTGGAAGCATTAGATATTTCTTATGCAGTCTGCTGACTGTTTTATCCAAACCAAAGTTACTTAGTGCATTTTAGGTTTCATGCATTGATAATTGTTTGTCATGTTCATGATGCCATGAGTTAGGCACTACTGTAATTTATATGCAAAATGTTTTTATCAAAATGGACCGACGTCTTATTTGTACTAAAAATACATTTAATTTGTGATCAGATTTTCAAAAATGATGGTCAGTTGTACAGCCCAACAATAACATTTGGGCATCCTGCAGAGGGAATGGCCACCATGACCAACAATACAGCCACTTGGCGACATCCAGCAACAAAATCGTTTTATGTGTGAACAGGGCTTAACAGGTTTTCGGGAAGTGACGCGAAAAAAATATAATCTATGGAAATGCAAATGTTGACCCTGATAAATAAATAATGTCACATTCTGACTAAAGCAGTGGGCATCTTTTACTCATGAGGATGAATGGACGATCTCCTTTCGAAGAACATCTGGACTGTTCTTTAAAGAAAGTTATGATAGGCATCCTGTTGGGTCTTAATGAAGATTTCTTACTTTAGCACGGAAGCCACATCTGGGTGCTAAGTTAAAAAATCTAGAACATTCCAGCCACTTTCCTTGAACTCAACACATCACATGGTCTTCTATCATTGTGGCTTAGATACCCGCTCTTCTGTATCTCATTAACATGGCCTGAAGGAAACACCAACATCTACTTCTGTCTAATTAACATGGGGAAATACATTTTAAAAAAAATGCTGAAATGCTGGAATTTCACCAGGAATTAAGAGCTCAGCAGAGTGCACCGTTAGAATGAACTCTATTTGAGTAAAAATAACTTTACATTTAAAAGTAAAGGCCAAACCTTCACACAAGCTAATTTTAAATGGTTGAGACATCACATGAAGATTATAAGTTTAGGTATTGAGTTTAAAGTCTGTATTTTGGGTTGATGGTTCATGGTTTGTGTTTTAGGTTTGGGTGAAGAATTTGGTGTTTGGGTTCAGATTTCGGAGGTGGGTTTTGGGTTTAAGGTCTGGGTTTAGGGTTTGGGTTCAGAATTATGGGGTTTGAGTTTCAGGTTTGTTGCATGGGTGTAGGTCAAACATCCAGACGTGCAGTGTAGTCAAGCAGACTTTCGGAATTCAACCCATTATACACATATATACTGTATATATATAAATATATATAATATTTATTATTTTTATACCATCTTGCTGTTAACATTTCTTCAGTCACTTCGACATTTCAACAGCTGAACCACTGTAGTGAAAACCCACCTTACAGTAAAACAAATTTGCGAAGTGAACTGTAATGGACTGAATATTACCTGTTGAATAATAAAGCATACTTTTTTGGAATTTAATTTTGGAAGGTGAATATTTAATATACAATTTAAATATTCACATCTTATATATACAACCATATGAAACTGCATCCACAAAAAATGCAAGCACTGTTTATTTTTCAAGTAATGCACTTCAGCGTGCTTTTTTGTTTCAAATACATTTTTCATTAATATACTTCCATAGTATTCAGACAAGAAATACCAGCAATCAAAAGGTAAATATAGACAAACCATTATTTTTTTCATCATCTATGTCACTTTCTCAGCTGACGTCCTTTTTTCACCTATTCGATTGCGCATAGTGTCATATACACTTGGACAGAGATATGAATACTGTAGCTCAGTGGCGGATTTGCTGTAGCTCAGTGGCGGATTTAGGCATGGGTGACATGGGCAGCCACCCAGGGTGGCATCGGGGGGGTGGCACAAGGCGGCCACACAGAGAAGTGGGTGCCCTGAACTCCACCAGCCATCTCATTTACAATCAGTGTTGTGATGTCCAGTGTGTAATCTGTATCTCTGCACCCTCATTAACAGACACAATGCTGAAAAACACACATCCTATCTTCCTGTACAACACACGCACACTACTATCTAATGAAACTGAATTTACACCAACATGACATGCATTCTGACAGCATTTTGATGTTTGTTTGTGAGATTTATGCAGGCAGTGAAGTCTTCACACCTTTAATGTTTTGATCACATTTCACAATTCATCTCATAAAGTGACACCAATTAGCTGTGCAGAGATTTTTTTCAACAGCCCACATGAATACGAGACACATGCAGGATAACTTGAGCATCACACTGCTCTAAAGCGAATTTTTACAGCAACTTCCGCTGAAGTTTCACTTCTATTGTACTGCACTTCAAAACCACTGAGCTTTCAGAGATAAAGTGAAAGAAGGCTTCAGAAAGTAGAGTTATTTCATGCGTCAGCTCTGAGGGGCCCTAAATTCTCCTCCATTCCTGCAAAATTACATACCATTTACAGGCAGACCCTTACACAATGAGTCTTCACCTTGCAAAAACGTGTGTGCACTGTAATTATTTGCATTGGTCATCACTGAAAGATGTCCTAGACTTGTAACTCTCCAATGTGTACTCTGTACAGTTTCAAAGGATTTCTGAATATTTTCATTGCTTTCTTCCACCTGAAAAACGGTTCCACGATTAAACCTATACTAAATCCGGAGCACAATTGCAAAAGGTAAATGGCTTTGTGCTCTTGGCCAACTGATCAAAGCACAGAACAATCTTGCTTCAATCTTTTCCTTTATGCGGCTCTCTTTTCACGGGTAGCACATTTGCATGGCTTTGTTTTGGATTCACCCTTGGGAACTGGGCTTGAATGCATTTCTTAAAGATGGGAAAAATATTATCGATTCAAATTCTGGCAAACAGAGAGTATTCTGAAATATCTTTTCATATATATTCATGAGTTTGACTGTGTCCTCTAAACACTGACCTGGTTATGGGCATGTAACTTAACTACTGGTTTAACTGTCAGTCAGACACACATACACACAGACCTGGGTAAATCATCATAACTTATGACTGCAGAATGTGTTATAGTGTTTTGCATTAGACTCATTATTTATGGTGAACAGAAAGAGTGTCCAGCAGGGTAGTGTGTGTGTGGCTGTGTCACACACCTGTGAATAACAGCAGCAGTCAGAGAGAGGGGGAAAATATTAGAAATGCTGCCTAAAATAAGGAGTGCAGTCCAAAGCATAGATCATGAGAGAGAGAGAGAGAGAGAGAGAGAGAGAGAGAGAGAGAGAGAGAGAGAGAGAGAGAGAGAGAGAGCAAAGATACCTGCATGTGTATAAGTGTGTGTGCAGATGAAAATGCAGAATGAGGTACAGTATATAAAGTGAGACAGAGTGAGAGTGACTGTGGTAAAATGAGACAAAGTCAAGCAGAATGTGATAGAATGAATAAGGTGTATTAAGGCAGAATGAGGTAAACTAATGTAGAATGAGGTAGATTGAGGTATAATAAGGCAGAATTGTCTAGAATGGTGTAAACTAATGTAGAATGAGGTAGATTAAGGTATAATGAGGCAGAATGGGGTAAATTAATGTAGAATGAGCTAGACAGATGTATAATGAGGTAAATAAATGTAGAATTAGGTAGACTGAGATATAACAAGGCAGAATGGGGTAAATCGATGAATGAAGTAAACTGGAGCAATAATGAGGCAGAATGGAGTAAACTAATATAGAATGAGGTAGACTGAGTTAGAATAATTCAGAATATAGGAAACTAATGTAGAATGAGCAAGACTGAGGTATAATGAGAGAGAATGGGGTAAATTAATATAGAAAGAGGAGTGAGATATAATGAGGCAAAATGAGATAAACTAATGTAGAATGAGGGACACTGAGGTATAGTGAGGTAGAATGGGGTAAATTAATGTAGAATGAGGTAGACTGAGGTATAGCGAGGAAGAATGGGGTAAATTAATGTAGAATGAGGTAGACTGAGGTATAGCGAGGAAGAATGGGGTAAATTAATGTAGAATGAGGTAGACTGAGGTATAATGAGGCATAATGGGTTAAACTAATGTAGAATGAGCAAGACTGAGGTATATTGAGGCAGAATAGTGTAAACTAATGTAGAATGAGATAGATTGAGGTATAATGAGGCAGAATGTGTAAACTAATGTAGAATGAGGTAGACTGAGCTATGATGAGGCAGAAGGGGTAAACTAATGTAGAAAGAGGTAGATTGAGGTATAATGAAGCAGAATGGGGTAAACTAATGTAGAATGAGGTACATTGAGGTATAATGAGGCAAAATGGGGTAAACTATTATATAATGAAGTAGATTGAGGTATAATGAGGCAGAAGGGGTAAACTAATGTTGAATGAGGTAGACCCAGGTATAATGAGGCACAATGGTGTAAACTAATGTAGAATGAGGTTGACTGAGGTATAATTAGGCAGAATAGGGTAAACTAATGTAGAATGAGTTAAACCTAGGTATAATGAGGCAGAATGGGCTAAACTAATGTAGAATGAGGTAGATTGAGGTATAATGAGACCGAATGGGGTAAACTAATGTTGAATGAGGTAGACCCAGATATCATTAGGCAGAAGGGATGAACTAATGTTGAATGAGGTAGATTGAGGTATAATGAGGCAGTATGGAGTAATTTAATGTAGAATGAGGTACATTGAGGTATAATGAGGCAAAATGGGGTAAACTATTGTAGAATGAGTTAGATTGAGGTATAATGAGGCAGAAAGGGTAAACTAATGTTGAATTAGGTAGACCCAGGTATAATGAGGTGCAATGGGGTAAACTAATGTAGAATGAGGTTGATTGAGGTATAATTAGGCAGAAAAGGGTAAACTAATGTAGAATTAGGTAGATTGAGGTATAATGAGGCAGAAGGGGTAAACTAATGTTGAATGAGGTAGACCTAGGTATAATGAGGCAGAATGGGGTAAACTAATATAGAATGAGGTAGATTGAGGTATAATGAGGCAGAATGGGGTAAACTAATGTAGAATGAGGTAGACTGAGGCAGAATAAGGTTGAATGAAGCAAAATAAAACAGACTGAAGTAGAATGAGGAAAAATGGGGAAGATTGAGGTAGAAAGAGGAAGAATTAGAAAAAACAAAACAGAAGGATAAGGCAGAATACTGTTAAATGAGACAGAATGATGCAGATGCAATAAGGTAGACTGATGTAGAATGAGAAAAACAAGGCAGAATGAATCAGAATAAGACAGACTGAGGTAGAATGAGGTGGGATAAGGCATATTGAAGTAGAATGAGATCGAATGCAGCAGAATAAGATGAAATGAAGAAAAACAAGGCCAAATAAGGTAGACTGTGGTAGAATGAAGCATAATGAATTACAATGAGGCCAAATGCCATATGAAGTGTCTCAATGCCCTCATAATACTAATAATCTAAAAATAAGGAAATGTTTCTGATCTCAGTTGGCTTGAGTCACTCACACACTGAGGAAAATCTAACCGACTGTGACAATAAAACTCATAACAGATATTACCCTCCAAAAGGTCTACTACACACATTAGAACTTCAAAACCAGATAAGATCCTGTCTGTGGACAGCCTTTTCAGCTGATGTAATCTGAACACCTCCAAGAGCTGCTATCAGATGTATGTGACCTCACCTTTAACCGCTTAACCTCCATCCCTCTGTCTCCTCTTCCTCATATCTCCTCGGAAAAGAGCAGAGTTTTAGTAGAACATTTCAACACAGAACATTTCAAAATCATAGCTCTTTTTGTCACTGGTTAATGGAATATGCCAAATCAAACACTCTGCATGCTCCCAACACAATGGTCAATATAGCAACTCTTCAGCGACTTTTGGATTTTATACATTTCCCTAGCAAATTTTTTTATATATATTAAGCTGGGTTTAAGATAGTCTAGCTGGTATTCCAGCCTATCTTAGCTGGTTTAAGATAGTCCAGCTGGTCTTCCAGCCTAGCCTATCTGGTTTAAGTTGGTATTTCATCTTGGAAAAACGTCATGGTTACTTGTGTAACCTCCGTTCCCTGATGGAGGGAACGAGACGTTGTGTCGATGTAGTGACACTAGGGGTCACTCTTGGGAGCCCGAGACACCTCTGGTCTTTGATAAAAGGCCAATGAAAATTGGCGAGTGGTATTTGCATGCCACTCCCCCGGACATACGGGTATAAAAGGAGCTGGTATGCAACCACTCATTCAGGTTTTATGCTGAGGAGCCGATATAAGGTCCGGCCATTTCAGCGGGTAGTTCAGCATTGTGGCAGGAGGGACACAACATCTCGTTCCCTCCATCAGGGAACGGAGGTTACACAAGTAACCATGACATTCCCTATCTGTCACTCACTCGACGTTGTGTCGATGTAGTGACACTAGGGGTCTCTATACGAAATGCCACAATTGGCTGAACTGTGTTACGTGAACTGGCGGTGTGTCGTGGGCAGACTACTGTGTGCCTCATAGCCAGCACACCTGGTCAACACGTAACCTCCCCCAACATAGTTATGAGTGTCGAACGGCCCTTTTTGGGGACAAGTCGACTACCCAAAAGATAGAGACAGGCTTAACCCAGTCGTGGCCTCTTTTCCCCTTCTTTTTTTCCACTCCCTAAAAAAGAAGGGGGATTATCCGACTGGGCCGCCAGGTCTAGTCGGGGGGTGTCCCTCCCAAAGGGAAGACACAGCAGAGACCACACCTCGCCCAAAGGGGGGGGGGGGGGTATTTAAGTGGAAAAATACGTCACATGGTCTTTCCAACCATGTGGAGAGTCTTCAAGGTAGATACTGCCCAATGGGGGAGGAGTTACTACAAACATGGAGACTGGGGCAGAGGGGCTCTGCCTAAAGAAGACGCAGTTTGCCAACAGGGAAACTAATTAGCAGAAGATATATATCGCATGGGGTTAGCCTTACAGGGAACCGCCACATGCGGAGCACCTACCCCAGAACAGGGCTCTTAGTTAGAGCGTGTACTGGGCCGGTAGCGAGTCTCTCCGAAAACTCGACTGCCACAGGGCTCGGAGGAAGTCAACCAGGGAACAAAGTTTGTGAACACTACTGGGAATTAATGGCGCATGTCTTCAGCTCCAATGGAGGTGGAAGGCGCTATGTACAAGCGATACACCCGTCCAGCTATCCCAGGCTTATCCACTTGTGTTGCGTGCCACTACTTGGGATGAAACCGGTTCCACCCAGAGGTTTTAGAACCTTGCAAAGGTGTTGGATGTTGCCCAGCCCGCTGCTCTGCAAATATCTGTTAGAGAGGCACCTCTGGCCAGGGCCCAGGAAGCCGCTACATCTCTGGTAGAATGGGCTCGTAGCCCTACTGGGGGCGGCATGTTCTGGGCGAGATATGCCATATTTATGGTGTCAGTGAGCCAGTGGGCGATCCTCTGCTTGGAGACAGCGTTTCCTTTCCACTGTGCACCAAAGCAGACAAAGAGCTGCTCAGAGATTCTAAAGCTCTGCGTACGATCCAAATAGATGCGTAAAGCATGCACCGGACACAGCAACGACAGGGCTGGGTCTGCCTCCTCCTGGGTCAGTGCTTGCAGGTTCACCACCTGGTCCCTAAAAGGGGTGGTTAGAACCTTTGGCACATAGCCCGGTCGGGGTCTCAGAATCATGTGAGAGTAACCCGGACCGAACTCCAGGAACATTTCGCTGACAGAGAACGCTTGCAGGTCACCTACCCTCTTGATGGAAGTGAGCACAGTCAGGAGGGCAGTCTTCAAGGAGAGTTTCTTAAGCTCAGCTGACAGCAAAGGCTCAAAGGGGGCTCTCTATAGACCCTGAAGAACTACAGAGAGGTCCCATGAGGGAACGAGGCACGGTCTGGAGGGATTCAGCCTCCTGGCGCCTCTTAGGAACCTGATGATCAGGTCGTGCTTCCCTAAGGACTCACCGTCGACTGCGTCATGGTGTGCTGCTATGGCGGCAATGTACACCTTCAAGCTGGAAGGGGACAGCCTCAGACGGTCCGGATCAGCCATCACAACGGATTGGAAAGCGCGAGCCATGCGTCCAAGTTCCGTGCGAGGGGGATCAAGGGGACAACGGACATACTGGCAGGTGGGGACTCGCGGCAGGGCGGAGCGCGAGGTGCCACACCACACCGTGCTGAGTCTAGGGACATCGAAGCACTTACCTGGCTCCTTGTGACCACCCCTGGAACAGCCTGGGATGGGGGAGGAAGAGGCCTGTCCTCGTAACCCATGGAGACTGCCACATCGGGGGCGGCTGTGTGCCACTGCTGGGCGCTCAGCGGCGGAAAGGCCACCGCTGGAGTGCCAATCCTGCAAGAAAAAGCCCGTGGACGGTAGTTGTTGTGACGACCGTACACACTGAGTATGTGACCCAGGGAGGAAGGAAGCCACTCTTTTGCTGAACTGTTGGGCACTGCAGCCACTTGGGCATGCAGTGAAATCAAACAAAAAGGCAACAAAAGATTTTCCACCCGGCCCTCCACCGGGGGATGAAGTGGTCTTCTTACCAGCTCCACATGAGTGGGTTCCCTCGTCCCTGGGTCACCCGTCTCAGGGGCGCTTTGAGGACCTCTGTGGGTTCTTCAGCGCCGGCTGTGAGACGGGTGGCATCTGCTTCCTGCGGTGGGCTCCACGCCAGGGCCGTGCTGAAGGGGCGGGCTGCGGCGGAGCCGGTGCAGTCACTGCAGGGGGATGCCCTTGCCTCCGTCTGCTGCTTCACTGCTGAGAACTGCTGAGCAAAGTCCTCGACGGTGTCGCCGAATAGGCCCACCTGGGAAATAGGGGCAGCAAGGAACCGTGTCTTGTCGGCCTCGCCCATCTCGACCAGGTTGAGCCAAAAGTGGCGCTCCTGGACCACTAGTGTGGCCATCGTCCGCCCGAGAGACCGTGCCGTGACCTTCGTTGCTAGGAGAGCGAGGTCGGTCGCCGAGCACAGTTCCTGCATCAAATCTGGGGCGGAACTACCCTCGTGCAGTTCTTTCAGTGCCTTGGCTTGTTGGACCTGCAGGAGAGCCATGGCGTGCAGGGCAGAGGCGGCTTGTCCAGCAGTGCTGTAGGCTTTAGCCGTCAGGGATGACGTGAGCCTACAGGGCTTGGACGTGAGCTTAGGGCGTCCGCGCCAGGTGGCGGCGCTCTGCAGGCATAGGTGCACCACGAGTGCCTTATCCACCGGGGGAATCGCCGTATAGCCCCTGGCCGCCCCACCATCGAGGGTAGTGAGAGCAGGGGAACTGCGGAATCAGGGCCGGGCAGTAAAAGGTGCCTCCCACGACTTCGTCAGCTCCTCGTGCACTTCCGGGAAGAATGGCACTGGAGCGGGGCGTGGCTGCTTTGAGCGGCGCCGTGAGCCAGAAACCAATCAACAAGCTGCGAGGGTTCAGGGGAGAGTGGAGGGTTCCACTCTAACCCGAAGCTCGCGGCCACCCGGGAAAGCATGTCCATCATTTCGGCATTGGCCTGTGACTGGGCAATCGTCCCCGAATGGGGAAGCCCAGCTGAGGCTTCTGCGTCCGACTGGACAAGCCCGCTCTCCGATGCTGCGCTCGAGAGCTCATCATCTTCGTGGGCTCCAAACAAGAAGCCAGACTCGCCGTGAGACGAGCCGGCGAACTCATCCGGAAGCCCGATTGGGGCAGACGAGCGTGCTGGGGAATGGGAGGTCCGCGGGGGGATACCCGGCGGAGGCGATCCCATTGGGGTCCCCAAATCGCCCCCAGTGCTAGCCGCGCTGGCCTCATACCCGTAGGTAGAAGGACCGAGGCGGGGAGCCGCTGGGGTGGCTTGCTTTCTTAAGAAAGCAAGCCACGACCGCAACATTGCCATGGTCATGTTCTCGCAGTGTGAACATGAACTATCCACAAATGCTGCCTCCATGTGGGTCGCGCCCATACACGAAAGACAGCGATCATGACCATCCAAAGTTGAGAGATAACGACCGCAATTAGGAAGAACACACAATCGGAAAGCCATCTTTAAAAAGACACATGTTTAAAAAGACGTTCCGTGTGCTGCTCTTTTAGAGAAATATATACTCTTTTAGAGGGGAAAAGCTCTTTCAGAAAATATACACTCTAGTTTTTTCTGCCGAAGTGCCCAGGGGCGTTCTCTGCAGTGCACCAGTGCAGAGGAGGGAGAAGCCGCTGAAACGCGCCGTCAGATCCAGCAGAGGTGAATGAACAGTAGTATTCAGCTCAATGAGCATGACCGTTCGGCTCTGAAGGGAAAATCTGAATGAGTGGTTGCATACCAGCTCCTTTTATACCCGTATGTCCGGGGGAGTGGCATGCAAATATCACTCGCCAATTTTCATTGGCCTTTTATCAAAGACCAGAGATGTCTCGGGCTCCCAAGAGTGACCCCTAGTGTCACTACATCGACACAACCTCGAGTGAGTGACAGATAGGGAACTGGTGTTAACCTGGTCTGGCCTCCCAGCCTGGCTAAGCTGGTCCAGCTGGTCTTACAGCCTGGCCAAGCTGGTATAAGTTGGTCTAGCTAGTATTCCAGCCTGGCCAAGCTGGTTTAAACTGGTTTAGCTGGTTAGCCAGC
The DNA here is from genome assembly GCF_019703515.2 of Myxocyprinus asiaticus. Lineage (NCBI taxonomy): Eukaryota > Metazoa > Chordata > Actinopteri > Cypriniformes > Catostomidae > Myxocyprinus > Myxocyprinus asiaticus. Next base: position 6,084,209 of record NC_059389.1, on the reverse strand, counting down.
AGCTGTTCTAACCAGGCCAGCTGAAAGTGCCCAAAACCCATCTAAAGCTATCAAAACAGACCAATCTAACTAGCTTAATCCGACTGGGAGACCAACTGACCACCTTAAAATGGTTTAAGCTGTTTTTTTAGCAGGATTTGCAACACACACACACACACACACACACAGTCGACAGGTGGTGACAGTTACTTTTAGCAAATGCATCCTCTCTTCATTTCACATCTGACATTTGTCTCTCATGGGTTCCAAGTAAAAAACATCACCATGAGTGCAGTGCCATGGAAACAGATTCTTTGAAATGTGTGATAGAGTCCATTGGGGCCAGAACAGGTTCTATCACACACATCTGACTGAGAAAACAGTGTGTTTGTTACTGTGATCTGTTAGATGAATAACAATGCTTCACGATCAATCATTAAGCATCACAATTAATTAGAAAGCTTTCAGTTTTACCATCAGCCAACAACAAACAGGAACAAATCAAGCTATGCGGAACTAATAGGAAAAATTCTGCGAGTAATAAGATGTATTTGCAAATGTGTCGCATTTGTTTTGTGTGCAAAGAATTACAGAAGGAAAGCATGTGGAAACATAAATGAAAAAAAGAGCTTTGCTTCCCATGAGCCCTGAACCAACAGTATTTTGATAAAAACAGCAATGTTCAATAATTAGTTCAATTCATTGATAGTAAAAATCAGACAATTTGTCCACCTAGTAATATAGTCCATAAACCTAACTGTACATTGTGAATGGCAAGAAACAAAGCAATTCATAAATGTACAGATTTGGAGTTGTTTTACTAAGTTATATATATAACTTATAACTTATATATATATATATATATTTATTTATTTATTTTTTATTTTTTTATTTTTTTCACTTAGTTAAAAGTTTCATAAAAAGTAAAAAACAAAAATGTCAAGGTTTGGGTAGATTAGATGGTAAGCGAACAATCAGTTCTCGTAGTCAACATGTTGAATGTAGGAGAAATGGGCAGGAGTAAAGACCTGAGCGACTATGACAAGGGCCAAATTGTTATGGCCAGACGACTGGGTCAAAGCATCTCTGAAACGGCAAGGCTTGTGGGGTGCTCCCGGTCAGCAGTGGTGAGTACCTACCGACAGTGGTCTGAGGAGGGACAAACCACAAACAGGCGACAGGGTGTTGGGCGCCCATGGCTCATCGATATGCGAGGGCAACGAAGGCTATCCCGTCTGGTCCGAACCAACAGAAGGTCTACTGTGGTACAATTCACAGAACATTTTAATGATGGTTAAGGGAGGGATGTGTCACAACACAGAGTGCATTTCACCATGCTGCGTATGGGGCAGAACAGTCAGACTGCCCATGATGACCCCTGTTCACCATCAAAAGCGCCTACAATGGGCACGTGAGTGTCAAAAATGGACCTTGGAGCAGTGGAATAAGTTTGCCTGGTCCGATGAGTCCCATTTTCTTTTACATCATCTGGATGGCCCTGTATGCGTGCGCCGTCTACCTGGGAAAGTGATGGCACTGGGATGCACTGTGGGAAGACGACAAGCCGGTGGAGGGAGTGTGATGCTCTGAGCGATGTTCTGCTGGGAAACCCTAGGTCCAGCCATTCATGTGTACATCAATTTGACACGTGCCACCTACCTAAACATCACTGCACACCAGGTACACCCCTTCATGACAATGATATTTCCTGATGGCAGTGGCCTCTTTCTGCAGGATAACGCACCTTGCCACACTGCACACATTGTTCGGGAATGGTTTGAGGGACATAATGAAGAATTCAAGGTGTTGCCCTGGCCTCCAAATTCCCTAGATCTCAATCCAATTAAGCATCTGTGGGATGTGTTTGACCAACTAGTCAGATTCACGGCGGCTCTACCTCGCAACTTACAGGACTTGAAGGATCTGCTGCTAATGTCTTGGTGCCAGATACAACAGGACACCTTCAGAGGTCTTGTAGAGTCCATGCTTCAGTGGGTCGGTGCTGTTTTGGCAGCACGCAGAGGACCAACAGCATATTAGGCAGTTGGTCATAATGTTTTGGCTCATCAGTGTAATTTTTCACAATAATTTAATAATTTGAAATAATGAGATACTAGGGTGAAACGTATGTTTCTTTAGGGTTTATAGCATTATATTCATCAAAGAAATAATTACTTCTGTGAACAGTGTACAATCAAGTTAACTTTCCCATGTAGTTAAAAATAATATTAATAACATAACTGATTACCCCCATTAAAGCAGAGAGAAAGTAATTAAACACATTTTTAATTAATATCCAAATGTCTCCAGGAAATTATTGCAACATTTACGCCTGTGTTCTCTTTATACGACTGCTGGTGTTGTGTAAGGCACAGCCAGCCGTGTCTAAAGGAGGCCTTATTAAAACTGGTGTGTTCAAGAAACATTTCTGGTTCTCAGTGATGTTGAACTCAGGGTTTATGTGACATTTCTGAAGTGCAGCTCTCCCTTACCTCCTTTAATGTGACATCTGTCTTCAAAGCATTTCACACTTGTAAGGAATCTGGGGAAATCAGTGCATGATGACCCACTTATCCCATGATCCTCCATTTTTTCTCTTTGGACTGTCGTTATTTATTAATCTGATTTAGATGCAAAAATGAGGTGGCACAGTGGCTCAGTGGTTGGCACTGTCACCTCACAGCAAAATGGTGTCAGGTTCAAGTCCCAGCTCAACTGGGATTTGGAGAATCTAAATTGTCCCACAGGTGTGAGTGAGAGTCCCCCAGTCACTGGGGGTTGTGTCAGGAAGGGCATCCAGCATAAAACCTGTGCCAAGACAGATATGTGGATCATGGATGGTCTGCTGTGGTGACCACTAATGGGAGCAGCTGAAAGAAGAAGAAGATACAAAAATGAGGTGGATCCATTCTGGTCTTTCTTTCTTTCTTTCTCTCTCTCTCTCTGAGCATATCTACTTTGTTGTTTTCAGTTTGCTAAAAATGTATGAAAAACCATCCAAGATGGAGAATATTGTGAAAATTATTTTCATGTTGTTCCAAACGTGCATGACTTATTCTCTTCCATGGAACATTAGAGGCGAATGTTTGAAGAGCATCCTGGCTGTACTTTTCCATATAATTGAAGTAAATGAGGACTGGGACTGTAAAAATAAAAAGAACCATAAAAGTAAAAAATAAAATAAAACAAATAATTATTTTACTGATTATTTTTGTCTTGTTTTCCATTTAAAAATCAAAAAGCATAAATCTCACTAAATTTTGTTAGATTTCTCTAAAAGAAGCCCTAATATCTTATGTCATTCAGCTTCTCATGTAATTTTTTCTTGTTTTAAGGCTGTTTATATATTTTTAACATAAAATAAAACAAAAATACTATTAAAGTAAGTAACGCATTTTTTGCGTAAAACGACATTCCAAGACGAAGTTATAATTCACTGAAAATCTTCTCCCCACAAGCTCTGACATCTACAAAAGTGAATAAAATATGGATAACAAAAATGGCATGCCAACACTAGGGATGACCCTAAACCATTTTTTGGAGAATGAGTATGAGTACCGATACTTTCTTTTTGGTACTTGCTGATATCAAGTCCAATACCTGCTTTTTTTTTTTTTTTCTGAATTCCATATCAACAATTTATTTCAATTTTATCGACAAAATGGTGTATAAATAAGTTTTATTTAAAGGCGGAGCTTTTATTTTGAAGTGTTTCTGTGTTGTTTTGACCAAGGAGCTCTGACGTTATGACCAGCTTCCCACTCTGGAAAAGCCACTCGCTACACTACTCAAAGTGATTATTAAACAGCAAAAGGCTGCTATTTAATTAAATAAATATGAAGTCTTTGTGTGCCTCGCGCTAAATAGTGAATTAGCGCTCTGCTCGTTGTCATCTGCTACTCATGATGGTGCTTTCCATGTATGAGCATTCACAAGCACATTCACAAGCACTCACACTTAAAGCACTGCACATGCAAACTATATATTTATCTCATTAAATCACAGCTTTTGCTGTTAAATAATCTCACTAGGACATGACGTGATTTTAATTTGTGCGTTGAACGTTTACATAATGACATTTATACGTCAGATGGCATTGGCTTTTTGGTATCGGAGCATTTTTATGAGCATGAATTCAAGTACATGTGTGTGGTATCGGACCTGATTCCGATATCAGTATTGGTATCGGGACATCCTTAGCCAACACCATTAACGGCAAACAACTTTCTAAGGTGTCTCGCCACAAGGGGTGTAAAACGCAAGTTTTATCACGAGACAATCATATCAATTCTCTTAGCCAGCAGTCGGATGTTTGCCGATGTTTGCGATACCTCAAAGTCTGCCGCGATGCCATTTCCTGTCACCGGAGCTCGCATTTTGAGAGAAGCCCAGTTGACGTGTGTGCACGGATAGAGCAGAGAGCAACTTCAGGCTTCAGTCACTCCGCACACATCTGTGTCCCACATGATAAGCATATTTAGTGCTTATAAAGCGAGATAAAATTCACAAGGTTGCTGCATCGTCTCACGGAAATGCGTACAGATATGGCTGGCATTAGCATGTCAAAATAAAGGTGCATCTTAAAAAAATATACATCGATGTTTACGCTTTGCATCTATGACATCGCATTGTTGGTTATTTGATCGATGCTTTGATCCAGATCAATGGATCGTTACACTCCTACTCGTCACCAAATGTCATTTTTGTCTAACCTGATGCAATATTTGATTTGAAAGCTTTATGAATAATATGAAAAATTACTTATATTTGGGCCTATTCATCACACAAAGCTATCGTATGGCTTCAAAGACTTAGCGCACAAGCCGTATGGACTAATTTTATAATACTTTTATGATGCCTTTTTATTAGAGCTGTCAGAATGAATGCGTTAATGCATGCGTTTAATTAAAAAAGTTTAATGCGTTCATTTTTCTTAATTGTGATTAACGCATTTATCGTTAATACAGCATAAACACTGGTGTGAAGGGCAGAACCTTTGTAATGTGTCCGCTCGGAGTCATTACACTGACGCAGACACCATAGCGTCAGAGCCCTTCTACCAAGGAGAGCCTATAAGCTTAGCATAAAACAGCATAATGCCGCAGTCCCATAGACATTCTATGGGCGGAGCTGTCTTAACATTTTAAAGTTGACCGTTACGCTGTCTCCTATGATTGTGCTGCGGAGGTTGTTATCTTGATATAATAAAAGAATCCTGAAGCTTCCTTGTCAGTGATAAAATGATGGAGAAAGGAGCTCTTAGCGCTATTTTATGTGCAACACAAGCCCAGATGGGACTTGTGACAAAAATCAAGTATTTTTCAGGCTCTGTAAGGTGAGTTCAAAGCAGTGCTCGACACTGGTGTTGCCGCCCTGGTGGGAAACATGAACGCAGCTTCACAATTGCTAAAGATTAAGATTAATAGTGTGGAGGATGAAGTTTAAGGATTTAATGCCCATTGCAATGAGTATGCAACCTATGTGGGGACTAGTTCTTTCCATTAGTCAAACTCCCACTTTCAGGAAACATTTGATGTGACTTGAATTGGGGATATTTTAGTGCATTTCTGTGTTTATACTGTGGAAGGCTTAGTTTGGAAAATGTTAATAAAGCATTATTTTGCTACATATTGTTTTGTTTTCTTCCTAAGATGGAAATAAATACATTTTGACAAGAAAAGTATAAGTATATATAGTGTCAAATTTCAGCACTTGATTAATCACGATTAAAAAAAGAATTATTGACTGACAGCACTGCTTTTTATGTGATTTTGCAGTTTGACGGGCCCAGTCCTATTTAATTTTATCAAATGGAAAAATGAGGCCAGGATATTCTTGAAAAATTAGCTTTTTTGTGTTCCACAGAAAAGAGAACGTCAAACAGGTTTAGAACAAATGAGGGTGAGTAATTGATGACTGAATTTTTCATTTTTGGACAAACTATTCCTTTAACATACTGTAGGTCCAACACAAAATTAAGGGCACGTTTGAAATTGTGTTATCTGTGTTTTTTTCCCTTCTCTGTTTTTCTTGTTTGATGAAAAGCAGAACAAGCCTCACGCCACATTTACACGAGTGGTTGCTAAGCAATAGTCTGACAGCTCCTAAAGCTGCCGAATCATGAGGAGGATGCAATCGATATCTTCCAGCATCTACATGCCTGTGCAATCAAAGATCAACGGCGGAGAGCACACTTGAATTTCATGAGAGGATTATGAGGTGTGTGTGTGTGTGTAGAATATCAAGACTGAAGAGATTTATTTACTGTTTGTAGCCAATATGGTGGAAATACAGTTTGCCGAGAGACAAAGAATATAGTGGAGCTATCCCGCACACATACAGTATATACAACACACAGCTAAAAGTGTACCCAAAGAGAGTTTTAGAGGGAACGCATGGCCAAATCAAGAAAGAATACAAAAGAAATTGACACATTGAAAGAGCCACCAGTGAAATACTCTGACAACCCTCAAAGGGATAGTTCATCCAAAAATATAAAATTCTGTCATCATTTACTCACCATTATGTTGTTTTTCTAAACCCGTTCTTCTGTTGAACACAAAAGATGCATTATGTTAGAATCAGTCACCATTCACTTTCATTGTATTTTATTTCCATCTCCTTTTGTGTTCCACGCAAGGAAAGAAGGCATATGGGATTAGAACAACATGAGGGTGAGTAATGATGATAGAATTTAAATTTTGGAGTGAACTATCCCTTTAAATACTAAAGTGTAAAATAAAAAAAGTGTAATGTAAATAAAAAAATAAATTAAAAAAAACAGAAAAACAGCAGCGTGGAATTTCACACATGTCCGAAACTGACAGGAGAGTGTGATATTATGATGAGGAACATCTACCACACTGTGTAAATGAACACAAAACATTTAGAGGTGTCAAAAAACTTCCTCTATACATGCATCGACAATACAAAGAAGATGCTTTTGTCCTATAAGCAATAGAAATTTGTTTACATCTAACAGTTTTAAGGAATATATCTTTAAAATGCAAAAACTTTCGCAATCAGAATATTTACACAGATTCAATGACAGATCTTAATGTTAATAATATATATTTAGATAATTAAGTATATAAATTTAATGTGAAATTCATGAATTCATCAAATTGTCAAAACTAAGCTCTCTTCCACAAGAAACAACTACAGTTGAAGTCAGAAGTTTACATACACCTTAGCCAAATACATTTAAACTCAGTTTTTCACAATTCCTGACATTTAATCATAGAAAACATTCCCTGTCTTAGGTCAGTTAGGATCACTACTTTATTTTAAGAATGTGAAACGTCAGAGTAATTTTAGAGAGAATTATTTATTTCAGCTTTTATGTCTTTCATCCCATTCCCTGTGGGTCAGAAGTTTACATACACTTTGTTAATATTTGGTAGTATTGCCTTTAAATTGTTTAACTTGGGTCAAACTTTTCAGGTAGCTTTCCACAAGCTTCTAACAATAAGTTGCTGGAATTTTGGCCCATTCCTCCAGACAGAACTGGTGTAACTGAGTCAGGTTTGTAGGCCTCCTTGCTCACACAAGCTTTTTCAGTTCTGCCCACAAATTTTCTATCAGATTGAGGTCAGGGCTTTGTGATGGCCACTCCAATACTCTGACTTTGTTGTCCTTAAGCCATTTTGCCACAACTTTGGAGGTATGCTTGGGGTCATTGTCCATTTGAAAGACCCATTTGCGACCGAGCTTTAACTTCCTGGCTGATGTCTTGAGATGTTGCTTCAATATATCCACATCATTCTCCTTCCTCGTGATGCCATCTATTTTGTGAAGTGCACCAGTTCCTCCTGCAGCAAAGCACCCCCACAACATGATGCTGCCACCCCCATGCTTCACAGCTGGGATGGTGTTCTTCGACTTGCACGCCTCACCCTTTTTCCTCCAAACATAACGATGGTCATTATGACCAAACAGTTAAATTTTTGTTTCATTAGACCAGAGGACATTTCTCCAAAAAGTAAGATCTTTGTCCCCATGTGCACTTGCAAACTGTAGTCTGGCTTTTTATGGCGGTTTTGGAGCAGTGGCTTCTTCCTTGCTGAGCAGCCTTTCAGGTTATGTCGATATAGGTCTCGTTTTACTGTGGATATAGATACTTGTCTACCTGTTTCCTCCAGCATCTTCACAACGTCCTTTGCTGTTGTTCTGGGATTGATTTGCACTTCTGCACCAAAATACATTCATCTCTAGGAAACAGAATGTGTCTCCTTCCTGAGCGGTATGATGGCTGTGTGGTCCCATGGTGTTTATACTTGCGTACTATTGTTGTACAGATAAACATGTACCTTCAGGCATTTGGAAATTGCTCCCAAGGATGAACCAGACTTGTGGAGGTCCACAATTTTTTTTTCTGAGGTCTTGGCTGATTTCTTTTGATTTTCCCAAGATGTCAAGCAAAGAGGCACTGAGTTTGAAGGTAGGCCTTAAAATACATCCACAGGTACACCTCCAATTCAATACACCTCCTATCAGAAGCTAATTGGCTAAGTGTCTAAAGGCTTGACATCATTTTCTGGAATTTTCCAAGCTGCTTAAAGGCACAGTTAACTTAGTGTATGTAAACTTCTGACCCACTGGAGTTGTGATATAGCCAATTAAAAGTGAAACCATCTGTCTGTAAACAATTAATGGAAAAATTACTCATGTCATGCACAAAGTAGATGTCCTAAATGACTTGCCAAAACTATAGTTTGCTAATATTAAATCTGTGGAGTTGTTAAAAAATTTGTTTTAATAACTTCAACCTAAGTATATGTAAACTTCTTACTTCAACTGTATTTGTTTAATTCATTGATAATGCTGCATCTTGTCTCCTGTCAGATTATCTCATATTTATGAATATTTTTATGCACTGGGCTGTTTATGATGAGGTGATAAGCAGGAATCCAAAATTGCTTGTTAAAGACTGGAGTTTGTCTGTGAGGTAAACACAAGCTGAAGTGATTTTGAAGGGCGGGAGAGATAAATAGACCAATAAATGAATAAACTAATCATCTTACGAAAAAACAGCTCGGCCAGAGCAGCACAGACGGAGGTTCATCTCTATTCATGTGATGTAAATTGAGGGGCGGCTTGTGCAGACGTGATGGAGAGGGTGAAAGGTCATTAGTCATTTGAAAGGGGCTGAAATAGAGAGGGAGTAGAAAGATGCAGAATATTGCCAAGTGTTCAGTGTTCTCAGTGTAATGTTGATCATATCTGTAGAGTTAGTTGGTAGTAGAGATATATTTACCAGTGCAAAAAAGGTTGGTAAAAACACATTTAAAGTAAGCCAATTTGGTTTCTTAAAGGGATAGTTCACCCAAAAATGTTATCATTTACTCACCCTCATGTAGTCCCAAACCTTTATGACCCTTCACACCAGTGTTTATGCTGTATTAATGATAAATGCGTAAATCACGATTAAGAAAAATTAACGCGTTAAACTTTTTTAATTAAACGCATGCATTAACGCGTTCATTCTGACAGCTCTAATAAAAGTATTATAAAAGTAGTCCTTTATGAGAAACTTCTTTCTGATGTCACAGATTACCCTTTTTAACCCTTCCCTGTCAATCACCTGGACCCATTCTGGTATGCATCGGCCATTTTCACTATCCAGTAAATTCCCGATAAGGCATATGCCAGTATAACATTTTTATATCATGGTAATAGAGTTCTTCAGCCATGACATCAATTTGTATGAACGTGCATGACGTGAATTTTGAAGCCGTTGTGCGTTTTTTAAAAAAGTATGTAATTCAATACAGTATCAAAATTCACGTTTGGGGTATGGCCGTGTGCAATTTATGTTGTAGAACAAAACGTCCACGTTTCATCAAGTAATGTTTACCACAGACTTTATTTTAAACATAAGTTCGAAAACCCCATTATGAAAAACCATAAGAAAATCCCGAGGGAACCCATGGCGAATTCCCTTCCAGGTTTTTGGACTACATGCTGAACAGCTCTTTTGTTGAGGCTTTTATCATAGTATCCAGTATTATCATGGAATTGTATTACATTACAAAATAGATTGAAAGGTAACCAAACATTATTGTTGCTTTTAAAAACAAATTGAATAGCTTTTTTTTTTTTCATCTGAAAAGAACTTTGAACATTTAAAATAAAGTAAATTAACATTTAAATAAACACACAAAAATATCAACATTAATAAATAAATGTTGAATATCGAAATATTTGAAAATAAATACATAAAAAAATGGCCACTATCTATATTTCAACATTTAAAACTTTAACCATTTATATGGGGGATAAAGCGTCTTTTTCCACTTAATGATTTTCCACTTGTGATGTAAGCTGTAAGAACATGTACAACCCTTTTACTAGCCAAAGCAAATAATTACTCGCATTTGGAGCTTGGCGAGTGTTTTTCTCCCTGGTTGTGAATCTTCACTTATGGATGGAAATGAAGCTATGGTGATATTTGGCTCAGCTATAGTGTCCCAATAACATAACCATGCATGTCAATTATTGTGATATACCATATTGCCAAATACTGGCACATGTCTATTCCCGATTAATAATATCTAGCCTGTTTTACCCAGAACAACATAGGTTACAGGAGGAAATTTTTTTAAAAATCCTGCATTCAAATTTTTAGCACATTTTCTATGCTGATTTTTGTGTAATGGATTTTTATATGGTGAAATATGTTAAACAAAGCTGAGATTACACTCTTATTGGTAGCTGACAGCATAATCTAATTAGCCAAAATATTCAATAAAGGGACACTTGAATTTTATTGAATGACTGGCGTTCCAGTTTTGCGGAAATCTGCGGAGATTCCTTAGCGCAGATTCTATTTGGGCCTGGTTGCCAGCTTTTAATTAGTATAGCCGTAATCACATTCACGTTCATTAAGATTCCATTCTCCCAATCTTGTTGAACAACTAGACACCTGCAAGTACACTAGGTCAACATATCGCCTCAATGGTGCAAAATATTTTACATTATACATTTTTAATTTAGTATTGATACCTATTTTGTGTTGACACCAAGGTACCAGAGCTGGTATTGTGACAAAGCCAGCATTTTGGTATGGAGCCAATCCTAGTTAGCAGGTAAATGATATTTTAGAAAACCATTCTACATGGGCATTTTTCTGCAGTGGATTTGTCTGTCTTCTCCTCTCTACGGTAATCATGACACTGATGTAGAGATATTAGTGACTTCTGCCATTCACAGTCTTCTGGGGCCTCTCACGTCACAGAATGCCAGCCATGGTTCACTCTCCTGAGCTTTAGAGAGGCTGTTGATGGCACCTGTACGTGCAGATGGTGTCGGGTTGGCATATCTATGTACTGATACGTGTTCTCCACAGGCATCAGTGACAGGCGTGCCGTGCGCTGGGCTAGCAGCGCTAAATCAGATTAGCACTCCTGATGGAAGAATGCTAGTTCCATTGCCGCGGAAGCACCTGTCGTGTCTCCCTAGTGCTGTGAGACAGAGCTAAACAAACACACACATACGGCAAGAGACAACAGGAAAGCGAGGTTTCCAGAAAGTTAAAAGTGAGAGATAAGGCCATGTCACCGGGTTGGATTGGATTTAGAGGTTATCTACAGAAATTACCACCCAAGAGAGAACAGGAAATGATCTCACAGTGACACACAGAGCAACAGATACACTCATGAGGAGTCTATGATTGCTGTGTAATACTATAGTGCCACTGTGTGATTGCAGTGTGATGTCATTATTGCACTGTGTGATTGCAGTGTGATGTCATAATGCCACTGTGTGATTGCAGTGTGATGTCATTATTGCACTGTGTGATTGCAGTGTGATGTCATTGTTGCACTGTGTGATTGCAATGTGATGTCATTATTGCACTGTGTGATTAAAGTGTGATGTCATTACGTCACTGTGTGATTGCAGTGTGATGTCATAATTCCACTGTGTAATTGCAGTGTAAAGTCATAATGCCACTGCGTGATTGCAGTGTGATGTCATTATTCCACTGTGTGATTGCAGTGTGATGTCATAATTCCACTGTGATTGCAGTGTGATGTCATAATTCCATTGTGTGATTGCAGTGTGATGTCATTATTCCACTGTGTGATTGCAGTGTGATGTCATTATGCCACTATGTGATTCCAGTGTGATGTCATTATGCCACTGTGTGATTCCAGTGTGATGTCATTATGCCACTGTGTGATTGCAGTGTGATGTCATAATGCCACGGTGTGATTGCAGTGTGATGTCTTAATGCCATTGTGTGATTGTAGTGTGATGTCATAATGCCACTGTGTGATTGCAGTGTGATGTCATAATTCCACTGTGTCATTGCAGTGTAAAGTCATGATTCCAGTGTGATTGCAGTGTGATGCATAGGACTCAAGGTGGCGCCGAGTATGGCTGCTGCGTTGCGAGCTCCGACACAACATAGCAATGTTTTGTTTGTTTTGTTTACAATTCTTATGTTTTTTGTCTTGGATGTTGTCTGCCTTATTGTCTACGACAGACAAACACTTTTGGACATTGGTTCAGCGATCTCACACCGAAAACCGGACTTCACATTCCTCAATGCCAACCCGCTGTTTACAAACACGCAAGCGGAGCCCTTTGTCTGGGCAGCACGGCCGCGGAAACGCAGGAGGAAAAGGGGAAACAGAGCCGGCGTTCTCATCAGAGTAAGACGCCGCGCAAATCGACCCCCGCTACCCACTATTCTACTGGCAAATGTTCAGTCTCTGGATAACAAGCTCTGCGAGCTGAAAGCGCAGATCTCTTTCCAACGAGAGACGAGGGACTGCTGCATTATCTGCCTAACAGAAACTTGGATGTCTGCGGAGATTCCAGACTCAGCCATTGAACCCGCGGGGTTCTCCATGCACCGAGCGGACAGAGCGAAAGACCTCTCAGGTAAAACTAGAGGAGGTGGTGTATGTTTTATGATCAACAAATCCTGGTGTGATCAGAGGAACGTACATTCCATCAAGTCTTTCTGTTCTCCTGATCTGGAATTTCTTATGCTTCTGTGTCGACCATTCTGGCTACCGAGGGAATTCACAGCGGTCATTATCACTGCTGTGTACATTCCCCCACAAGCCGACACAGACCGGGCACTCAAGTAATTGTATGGGAGTATAAGTGAGCAAGAAACCGCGCACCCTGAGGCTGCGTTCATTGTGACCGGGGACTTTAATAAAGCCAGTTTAAAATCAGTCGCACCAAAATATCACCAGCACATTAGTTTCAACACACGAGGGGACCGGGTTTTGGATCATTGCTACTCTCCGTTCCGGGATGGCTACAAATCCCTCCCCCGCCCACCATTTGGCAAATCGGACCACTCTTCCATTCTGCTTCTGCCCACGTACAGGCAGAAACTGAAACAGGAAGCACCCACCCTCAGAATGATCCAGTGCTGGTCGGACCAATCAGACTCTATGCTACAAGACTGTTTTGATCACACGAACTGGGAGATGTTCCGGTCCGCCTCTGATGACGACATCGAGCTTTACGCTGATAGCGTAATGTGTTTCATCAGAACGTGCGTAGAGGAAGTGATTCTGACCAGAACTGTACGAATCTATCCGAATCAGAAGCCGTGGATCAATAGCGATGTTCGCGCGGCACTTAATGTGCGGACCTGCGCTTTTAATTCCGGGAACGCGGAGGAGCATAAACAAGCCAGTTATGCCCTCCGAAAAACTATCAAAACAGCAAAACGCCAGTACAGGGACAAGATTGAAGGACAGTTTAACACCACCAACTCTAGAAGCATGTGGCAGGGAATTAACATCATCATGGACTTTAAAGGGAATAAAAACTCCGCCATGAACACCGCTGCCTCTCTACCGGATGAACTAAATACTTTTTATGCTCGTTTCGAGGGAAATAACACCGCCCTCGCAGAGAGAGCTCTCGCGGCTGAAGCTACAGAGGTCAGTTCACTCTCCGTCTCTGTAGCGGATGTAACCCGATCCTTCCGATGGGTGAATATCCGCAAAGCCGCAGGCCCAGACGGCATTCCGGGCCGCGTCATCAGAGCGTGCGCGAACCAGCTGGCTGGTGTTTTTACGGACATTTTCAACCTTTCCCTCTCTTTGTCTGTAGTCCCCACATGCTTTAAAACATCCACCATTGTGCCTGTTCCAAAACAATCAAAAATAACTTGTTTAAATGACTGGCATCCTGTTGCTCTGACCCCCATCATCAGCAAATGTTTTGAGAGACTAATCAGAGATTACATCTGCTCTGTCTTGCCACTCAATCTTGACCCGCTGCAGTTTGCTTACCGCAACAACCGCTCCACTGATGATGCCATTGCATCTACAATACACACTGCTCTCTCCCACCTGGAAAAAAAGAACACTTATGTGAGAATGTTGTTTGTAGACTACAGCTCAGCATTCAACACCATAGTGCCCTCCAAGCTAGATGAGAAACTCCGGGCTCTGGGCTTAAACAGCTCGCTGTGCAGCTGGATCCTGGACTTCCTGTCAAGCAGACGCCAGGTGGTTAGAATAGGCAGCAACATCTCCTCATCACTGATCCTCAACACTGGAGCCCCACAGGGCTGTGTTCTCAGCCCACTACTGTATTCCTTGTACACACATGACTGTGTGGCAACACATAGCTCCAATGCCATCATTAAGTTTGCTGATGACACGACGGTGGTAGGTCTGATCACTGACAATGATGAAACAGCCTACAGAGAGGAGGTGCACACTCTGACACACTGGTGTCAGGAGCACAACCTCTCCCTCAACGTCAGTAAGACAAAGGAGTTTGTGGTGGACTTCAGAAGAAAAGACAGAGAACACAGTCCCATCACCATCAATGGAGCACCAGTGGAGAGAGTCAGCAGCTTCAAGTTCCTGGGTGTCCACATCACTGAGGAACTCACATGGTCCGTCCACACTGAAGTCGTTGTGAAGAAGGCTCATCAGCGCCTCTTCTTCCTGAAATGGCTGAGGAAGTTTGGAATGAACCGCCACATCCTCACACGGTTCTACACCTGCACTGTGGAGAGCATCCTGACTGGCTGTATCTCCGCCTGGTACGGCAATAGCACCGCCCACAACCACAAAGCACTGCAAAGGGTGGTGCGAACTGCCAAACACATCATCGGAGGTGAGCTTCCCTCCCTCCAGGAAATATATACAAGGCGGTGTGTGAAAAAAGCTCGGAGGATCATCAGAGACTCCAGCCACCCGAGCCATGGGCTGTTCTCACTGCTACCATCAGGTAGGCGGTATCGCAGCATCAGGACCCGCACCAGCCGATGATAGCTTCTTCCCCCAAGCAATCAGACTTCTGAACTCTTGATCTCTCATGATCAATATACATCAGCACTGCACTTTATTACCCATACTCTTATATCTCACACCGGACTGTCATAAATTATATTATTATTATTATATTATGTCTCTCTTAACAACTGACTATCAACCGACAGCCTGAATGTCAATACAGTACAATACTGTACATTCTATATATATATATATATATATATATATATATATATATATATATATATATATATATATATATATATATTTTATTTTTTTTATTTTTTTTTATTATTTTTTTTATTTTTTATTTTTTATATATTTTAATTTTTAATTTTTATTGAATAATGTGTATCTATATAGTAAAAAAAACAAAAAACAAACAAAACAAAACAAAAACAGCGTATTGTATACTGTACAGTGTATGTTATTATTTGTATATTGTTGAGTGTAATTATGTGTATAACAGATGTTTAAATTGTGTTGTGTTAATTTGATGTTATTGTAAATTGGTATATGTCTCATCACTGTCACGACTGCTATGTTGAGCGGAACTGCACCCAAGAATTTCACACACCATTGCACTTGTGTATATGGCTCTGTGACAATAAAGTGATTTGATTTGATTGATTTTGATTTGATGTCATTATCCCCTGTGTGATTCCAGTGTGATGTCATAATGTCACTTTGTGGTTCCAGTGTGATGTCATTATTCCACTGTGTGACTGCAGTTCAATGTCATAATTTAACTGTGTGATTGCAGTGTGATGTCATAATTCCATTGTGTGATTTTAGTGTGATGTCATTATTCCATTGTGTGATTGTAGTGTGATGTCATAATTCCACTGTGTTATTGCAGTGTGAAGTCATGATTCCAGTGTGATTGCAGTGTGATGTCATTATCCCCTGTGTGATTCCAGTGTGATGTATAATGTCACTGTGTGGTTCCAGTGTGATGTCAGTGTTCCACTGTGTGATTGCAGTTCAATGTCATAATTTCACTGTGTGGTTGCAGTGTGATGTCATTATGCCACTGTGTGATTCCAGTGTGATGTCATAATTCCATTGTGTGATTGCAGTGTGATGTCATTATTCCACTGTGTTATTGCAGTGTGAAGTCATAAAGCCATGATGTGATCACGGTATGATGTCATTATTTCACTCTGTCTTTGCAATGTGATGTCATTATGTCACTTTGTGATTCCAGTGTGATATCATAATGCTGATGCAATCAGAAAAACATATTTATATGATATGATAAATGATAGATACTGTAGATAAATATGGCAGTTGATATATATTATTTCCCTTGTAGTCATATAGGGACAAACATTTAAATTCCTTTGTTCTACCCTCAATCCCCTTCCCCCTTTAGTTTAGCCAAGTAATACATTCTTATTGGCCTTACTGTATAAATAGTGGTAACGGAATTCTTCTCTCACTCTCTTGCTGCTCTGCTTTCGTCTGGCCACATCCTCCACATTGATAACAAGAATACTCTCTGCAATGAATATTTTGTACAAAGAAGACTCCGATTAATTTTCCTCAGTTCTCCAATGCCCAGCTCTAATCGCAGTGTTATGTAAATTATAAAAGTTAATAATTTATTTATTTTTTTAATACTGCTATGCATAAAATTGTGTTGAGGATTTATTGACTTGCTTGTAAACGTAATATCTAGCATTGGGTGTCTTTAGTGCTCTTCCAAGCATACGTGGATTTTGTACAGTAAAAGTTTGGTTATTGACCTTATCCTAGTAAGACTTTGTAAGAAGTATTTGCAGTCCATCAGTCTTAAAATTTAAAATCTACTAAATACATTTTGTGGCCTGTGTGGTCACAGTTACATGACCCATTAAAACCCACAGTCAGACTTTGAGAGATGCATTAACCAGACATCACAGCACAGCTCAGAGAAGTTCATCAAACCAAGCCCAGAGGAAATTGTTCCATCAATACATTCTGCTCCACATGACCCTGAAAACTGATATGAGTCTGAATTGGATTGCCAGAATCTGATGAGGTTTGGCAGTAAAGGCCAATGAACAAAGAACATCTGATTCTTCTCCAGCATGGATAGATCAACCGGTTCTACAGAAAGTTCTGTCAGGCTTGAAATGTCAGAACCCCATACCGGCTGACAGTGACCCCTCGCTGATATGGACACTGACTCCACCATGAAGAAAGACACACATTCCCTGATCTCCTCCAATCCACTGACAGCTACAGGCACACCACATCAACCATGAACCAAAGACCACCCGCTCCACCATGGACAAGGGCACTAACACAGCAGAGAATATAGCTAACACATAACTTCGTGAACATTTCAGATATCCATCTGTTTTCTGATTTTAGTTCAGGGCTACTGAACATGTGACCCTCGAGCCATATTTTTGTTTTTATTATTTATTATTTTGTCAAGTCATTTTTATTTGTATAGCACTTTTCACAGCACACATTGTTTCAAAGCAGCTTTACAGAAAATCATGCATTAACAGAAAATGGAAACTGTAATATCTATAGAGTCTTGTGTAGTTTGATTAAATATGACTGTAAATTATTAAATCATAATTGTATTTAGAACACCTGTGAGCAAGCCAAAGGCGACTGTGGCAAGGAACACAAAACTCCATAAGATGTTGGTTAATGGAGAAAAATAACCTTGGGAGAAACCAGAC
The DNA here is from genome assembly GCF_019703515.2 of Myxocyprinus asiaticus. Lineage (NCBI taxonomy): Eukaryota > Metazoa > Chordata > Actinopteri > Cypriniformes > Catostomidae > Myxocyprinus > Myxocyprinus asiaticus. The sequence goes on along the minus strand of NC_059389.1, from coordinate 6,066,286 downwards.
TCACTGTGTTCACAGTTCCCCTCTGGCTAACATCATACATATAATGCCAATATTAGTTATTTATGTGCAGTGCATGGTTTAAGATTAGTAAACCGAGTAAGTGTTAAGAGCAAGCGTTTATACAAAGATTTTGTATGAACTGTAAGATTAATGACTAATATTTTGTATGGCCCATTTGTGCCTCATGTAAAACTTTTGGCAACTACATCTGCAATAATCACAAACATGACCATGTTTCCTACTTTAGTTTTAGTTTTTCAAGGTTTTTTTTTTTATTATTATTATTTTATTTAGTTTTAGTTTTTCATATTTTTATGCTATACTGTATATCAAAAACTACAATTTTATGTTAGATTTTGGTTATAATTTAGTATATTCAGTTCTTCTAATATTTTTATTTTGTAATTGTATGTGTATATATATATATATATATATACTGTATATATGTACTACCGGTCAGAAGTTTTGAAACGCTTGACTGAAATGTTTCTCATGATCTTAAAAATCTTTTGATCTGAAGGCGTATGCTTAAATGTTTGAAATTAGTTGTGTAGACAAAAATATAATTGTGCCACCATATTCATTTATTTCATTATAAAAATAAAATGTAATAAAACAAAATAAAAAAAAAAACGTTTTTGAAATTGATGACTTGGACCAAATAATAAAGAAAAGCAGCCAATAAGTGCCCAACATAGATGGGAACTCCTTCAATACAGTTTAAAAAGCATCCCAGGGTGATACCTCAAGAAGTTGGTTGAGAAAATGTCAAGAGTACATGTCTGCAAATTCTAGGCAAAGGGTGACTACTTTGAAGATGCTAAAATATAACACAGTTTTGATTTATTTTGGATTTTGTTTAGTCACAACATAATTCCCATAGTTCCAGTTATGTTATTCCATAGTTTTGATGACTTTACTATTATTCTAAAATGTGAAGAAAAAAAATTATAATAAAGAATGAGTGTGTTTCAAAACTTTTGACCGGTAGTGTGTGTGTGTGTGTGTGTGTATATATATATATATATATATATATATATATATATATATATATATATATATATACAATATTGTATTTAAGTATTTAAGTAAGTATTTTGCATGGAGCTGGGTTGCATCATGGGATCCCCCATGTTGTCAAAGTTCACCAAACTTGAACTCCACCTGAAATACGTGAGCGGAAATTCTTCGCCAACATTCTTCTTCCATCGAAATTCACGATCGCGCAAATTCCCATTGAAATGACTGTTTTTGGCATGCAGAATTTCGCGTAGGTATGTTACCTTAAGCCATATAACAAACTGTTTACACAGAGGTGAGATGTGTCGTCAAAAACATACAAAACTAAACACACAAAACTAAAAGTGCTGCATTCGGTTTTCTGCCAAAATAAAAGCTCAATTTAACTAGAAGTGTGAAATTGAAAAAAATGGGACAGAAATACATTCTACTGTAGAGTAATATGTAATATTCAATGTAGTAATAACAAATAATAATAATAATTAATATTTAACAATTACATTATATTTAAGCAATATTTCACAAGCAAGAGTGCTGTTGTACTGAATAAAAGTTTTCATCAATGCTTTCATTAATACTCTGCTGTGCACAAAAAAAATTTATAATAATAATAATAACTCCAATATTGTGTTTTGGATTGTGCTGTGAGGATCTGTATAGAAGCACTTCATATGATAAAAATTATTTAAATGTTTAAAGTTTATGGCTCCTCCCAACTTGGAAACTCTGGGTGCGTTCCATTCAGAAATGATATTTCCTAAGCCCTAGTCCCTTCGAAGTCTTTACGGTCCAGTGAGAGCTTTAAAGGGCTGAAAAGAGTAGGACTCAAAAATAACGGTCATTTGGAACTCACTTTGTTCATGTCATTTTTATTGGAAATTCTATGTGGCACCAATTTACAGCAGGATTGTTCTCCCAAACTTTACAAATGTACCCATTCAATAACAAATGGTGCCCCATCTATACTGTAACCAAGCAATGTGACAAATTAGTATCTCTATCACTTGTATTATAGACAGCAACTTTGATTTGGATGAACACGTTCTAGTTTGTTGCATTGCATCATTTGCAGAGTAAACGGAGTGCTATATAGGTAAATGGGAATATTTATAAAGTTTTACATCTAGTAATGATGCAGTAAAGACACTAAAACACTGAGATCACATAATAATGCACATACATTAATAATGATGATTTTTGAACATTTATTGTTGATTATTGTAGTTAATGATGCAAACACACATTAAAGCTAGTGAAGAGTGCAGAGCTACAGAAACAGATTCTGCAATTCTCCAGACAAAGACACAGTACAGCTGTGCTGAAATCATTTTGCATTTACTCTCTCTCTCTCTCTTTCTTTCATAATATCTATCCTGTGTTCCATCATTTTACCCCTATTGATCCAAACATATTGATTTTTTATGCTCACAAAATGACTTTTACAAGCTTTGCCGTTACATGTGGTTATGCAGGCGGCTTTTGAGAGAAAATCTGCTCTCAGAGATGGATAATGCTGACCACAGCTAAAATGAAGACATAGATTATGTTGTTTCAGGTGGAGCTTTATCACATTTTTTTATTTATTTTATTTTATTTAAAGTGATCTGATGTAAGATAACATTTTGATGTATTTTTCCAACCTACTGCACAAACAAACGACAAGTAATGTAATTCAAAGCATGGCCTAAAGTTATACATTTCAAAATAATTGAAAATATAAAAAAGTTTGCTAGATTTAAGTTGCTAAATAAGGCGGAAACACATCATCACAGTCTGTGAAAAGGGTCCATAGTCTGACGTTAGCATGTTGCTATATGCTAAAAACACAAAAGTGTAGGCCTACTCCAATAAGCCTAAAAAAAATACACACATAAATATTGGAAAATTCAAGTCAAGTCTATTTTTAAAGCACATTTAAAAACAACAGCTGTTGAGCCAAAGTGCTGTACAATAGTAATAAATCTAATAATAAAACATAAATAAGAATAACAGCAATGAAGATGGAAATCACACTGAAAGAAATATAGTATTTTTTTTATTTATTTTTTATTTTTTTCATGAATAATAAAAGACACAAACTAACAAGGAAACACAACTAGAACATAAACGTAACATCACTTTAGACCTCAAACAACCTCAGAAGCTATGGAGTAAAAATGAGATTTTAAATTGGATTTAAAAATGGCAAGGGTATGTGAAAACTTGACATGAAATGGAAGACTGTTCCACAACTTAGGGGCAGCTATTGAAAAGCCCAATCACCCAGTAAAACAGTATATTTTGAGTTTTGAAAGCAATATTGGCACATTTATAGACAACATTTCTCTTAACTTGGTCTGCCATCTTGGAAGATGAGTTAATCCAAAATCTTTCTAACAAGTAATCCACTGGCGGCCATCTTTGTAACGCTCTCAGGAAGCTTCAGTCATGATAGTGCAGCATCTATCTACTTGAATGGGGAACACCAAAATCTAATACAATATATAATCATAAACAATTGGTCAAGATTACAATCAAAGAACATATTTCAAATCAGCAGTAAAATCAACACTGGAATTATAAATTGTGCTTCTTTTTCTCAGATTACGTAAAATAAAATAAAAATAAATAAAAAAACATTTTCTTGGCTTGTATAGCTAATGCGCATGCACGTTCTTGAGTTGATTGACAGGCGATGTCTGCATCTAAAAGGTGATTGGCTCTTTTACCCATAAGGTGGGACTTCCTTTCCACATCCGTTAACTGTTGGGCGTTCCGGTTTCTGCCATTCCTTTCAACAGAAGTAGTCCGCCTCTGCTAAATAGTCTCTGGTTAAATCACAGTGCATTCGGGGATTGTCCTCTCCCTTAAGGATACATGTGATGTATTGGTCCACTTAGAATTTGGCCAACAATTAGGTATCTTAAAAGGCATCATGATATTGTTGCTTATCTTTGGAACAGCCTTTGTGTCTATGATGCCTTAAAATGCGGCCTTGGTAGACAGCTCACTAGGTTTTGAAACAGGACGTGTGTCTACACTGCAAGTGAGCGAAGTGATGTAAGAAAACTAAAACTCTTCTATTAAAATCAACAAAGTGGTTTGTTGCATCCATAGCAGTCTCTATGATCTGTAGTGTAGATCTCTACCCTGCTGAAAAATCCATCTTAATCTGGCAGCTGTGTTTTGGAACATAGTAGCTGGTTTCTAGCAGGTCCAAGCTGCACATTAACTGAACAAAGCCGGTCTTTAGCTGGTCCAAGCTGGGAGACCATCTTGGACCAGCTACCAGCTGGTCATAGCAGCTCAAGGTGGTCAAACTGTTTTTTGGAATATGGTAGCTTGTGGACCAGCTTGGACCAGCTCATGACCAGCTTGGACAAACTCAAGACCAGCTTGAACTAGCTCCCATGTACCAAAAGACAGCTGCCAGCTTATGCTGGATTTTCCTGTAGGGTAGCCTTCTTTATCTTTCCATATGTACTCTCTCACTCTCTCTCTCTCTCCTCACACACCTGGGTCCCTACATTTGGTTTTACTGCTTTCCTCTGGTAAACGCTCAGACAGCAGAGAAAATAATGATCCGTGTCCTTGACCCATCTACCACTGCTTCTACACACTGCTTCAACACACTGTTGTACTTTCAAAGGGCTATATATATATATATATATATATATATATATATATATATATATATATATATATATATATATATATATACATATATATCATTTTTAAGGAAAATAAATAGTTTAATAATAATGAAAATAAAATGCTATTAAATAAAACTGACAATGTCACACAAAATAAAGGCATTTGCATAAAAAATAATTATATTTAGAAATATGCTATTAATATTGGAGAAAGTGATTTGAAATGCTTGCTTAATCACTGCTTAGCAGAGAGTTGGTCAATGGTACCTGTTTTGGACGAGCACCAAACCAGCAAAAAAAAAAAAACAGCCTGGAAATCCATGCTGTTTTAAGATGGCCTTTTCACCCTGCTGAAAAAAAAAAACCAGCCAAAAAGGCAAGACTTATGTCTCTGCAGAACAAAAATGGGATTTTCCCAATCAGTAAGCATTGTCAAACCGGGATGGGCGTTTTTCAACTGCATGATTTGCTTACTACATTGAGATTCCCTACTTTCATTGGATAGTTCAGAAATGCCCATCCTAGTTTAGAAATGCCCACTGATTATTACATTAAGATTCCTTACTTTCATTTGATAGTTTAAAAATGCCCATCCCAGTTTGAAAACACCCACAGATTGGGAAACACCAATTATTGCTCTGCAGAGACCTAGGCTGAATTCAGAATGGCATACTACCTATACTACTCTTACTACTTCTGCAATATGTGTCTATGGCAGAAATAGTATGAGTAGCATGGTAGTATGCAAATCCAAACTCAGCCCTATGCTTCAAAAAGGATGGTCAGTTGATTGATATTATATGGATTTTGGGCACTTTTTAGCTGGTCAGACTAGCTAGCCTCCCAGCTAAACCAACTGAGCACCAACTTAGTCATACTGGGAGACCAGCTAAGACCAGCATAACCAGCTAAAAAAAGGGCCAAAACCATTCTTAAACCAGCCTGACCTGACCAACTAAAACCAGCCAACCATTTTAGGGTGGTCTTTTCAGCAAGGCAAATTCCTTATAATCACAGTAAGTACAGTAACTGCTGATCACATTCAACCCTATTCAGTGGATGACTCTAATTAACAGCTGACCCTAATTACTGTTGACTCACTGAAGTCAACGGCACACAATAAAGCAGACAGAGAGAGAGCATGCAAGTGTTTTCAAACTGCACGTCTACACAATTCTGTTACACCAGACTCTCGAGGGAAAAGAACATGTGCAAAATTCCACAACCAATGAACTTCAACTTGAAAAAGTGTTTGTGAAAAGTAGCTAAATTCAATTAAACCAAAATTAAGAAAAAGAGATAATTAGCACATTTTCTGTGAACACGGTGAATTTTTTGCACAGTGCAACTCCTCATCTCTTGATAATATTTTTTTTTTTGCTTGTCCTTATTATATAAATACAGAATGACATTGTGCATGTCCATGAGCTTTTTTTAAATTTTTTATCAACATTAGGATTTTAGGTTAAAATGTATTGAATGAGTGATCGAAAGTGTATAGTTTAGTTTCTGTAAATGGTCACCATTTCTTCTTTTTCTTCTTCTTCTACTTCTTCTTCCCATAAATAGTCCTGTACTGTGAAAGATTTTATTTTTTATTTAGTAAAACTATTCAATGCAGTCTCTCAATTAATATGCGGTCAAAAAAGCATAATAATCGTAAAATAATTATCAAAATACTGTTTAAAATATTTTTAGATTGAGTATTCGGACCGCAAAACCCTTGAGGGATCCCAGTCCCGTATTGAATCGCATAATGAAAAGTTGGCAACCATAAGCAAACATGAAGTTCGTTAGAGTGCTTTGTATATGTGCTCTTAAGCGCAACTAATTTATTACACTGAACAAAAGAGCCAGGTTTCCCTGTCAGTTGCAACTTCCATTTCCATCAATATTTTGTGCCAATTTCCCCGAAAGTGACAATTTTGTTGTCTTGAACACATGGGATGGAAACAATGCTTTATTCGCAAAGTGTTTATGTGATATTCTAAAATTCTTTGCATAAATTAAATTTGTAGCTGGAAATGTGGAAACAACTGGATGCAAACATAGCTAATGATTCAATGGCAAGATGAACCTTGAAATATTTTGCGAATCAAGCTACTAGTTCTTCCTTAGAAGCATGCATCGTGCCTAATTTGTGGAAATTGAGCACAACTAATTTCTGTGAGAAATATTTGTTAACCATTCATACATAAACTGTCACTTTGAGTTCAATGCAACAATTTATGTAAGAATGGTTTTATGAATGATTTACATAGAAATTCTTTCTTTCGTCTCTGAAATTTTGACATCATAATGAAGTATCATAGAGGCTGGGCAATCAGTTTTGTATGATAAACAATGTCGGCTTGGTCACCACATGATGTCCATTGTAAAATCTGGGTTCTGAAGCAAAATCAGTTGAGAACCACTGTTGTAGACCTCCACAAGTCCTTTCTAAATTGTATCCAGACCTCTTGCATTTGCTGTAATTGGTTGGGTTTGAGATGAGGGGTTTGACCCATGCATTCACACTCAGAGAGGGAGAATCTCACACAGAGAACAGACAGATAAAAGAGTCCTTCATTCATTGAGACACATGGCGTATGGAGACTGTTACATATGTATTTGATAAAGAAAACACACACACACACACACATACACACACACACTTGGGCTGCACTGAGGAAGGAGATTAGAAAAGATGTTCTTTAAGGGATCCCAAGGCCCGCACTGATGTTTTTAACCTTGTTTTGGGGAGTGAAGTCTCGGCAGATGACAAACTGGCCTGTGGCATCAACAAGATGAAGTGATACTTCCACTGTCATATCAAAAAGAGCAACTTCAGGCCCTGTCAGTCTTAGACAAACAGTCAGAGGGAGAGGAGGAGCAGTTTCATGCCTGAGGACATTTTAAGAACAGAGCCAGCCATTCCGAGACTTTGTGCTGCCGACTCCTCACCTGCTCGGCTGAGACCACACGGATGGCTGCACCAATGGACGCCCCCAAGGGAAATGTTGGCTCTGTGATCTCCATGACTTGGTCACTGGGGTCGGTCACTCAGGGGAATTTTACTAGTCACTTTGTGGCAGACAACATCTGGCCCAGCATTGGCATCAGGGTGTTAGAAGACACTAGTAGTGACATCTTAGTCTTACGTAGCCAGATTTTTTACTCTCAGCTTAAAGTCTGGCCCACATTGCAGTTTATTTTGGCCAAAAACTGCCAACTTAGTCAGGAAAAGCAAAGGGGCTATTTGTTCGACTTGTAGAGCTACATCTCGTGCACAGTACGCATGATGCAAATTTCATCATCAGCACAGTACGCGCGGACTGTGCGCATCAGTGTGCATCATATGCATATGTTTCTGCTGTTGACTGTACTAAAAGAGTATCACAACGCAGTCGTAGGCTGCATCTGAAACCAAAGGTAGCTATCTTATTGCTCCGCTGACCTATCAGTCAATGACTTAATGGACAGCAATTGCGAACCAAAGTACCTTTGGAAACTGGTTTCGGACAGAATTCGGACAGTGTGGTAAGTTGTGCATGGATAAGAGTAGCATGAGCCTCCACATGCTGTGAGTCTCCGCGGTGTCATGCACAATGAGCCACGTGATAAGATGCGCAGATTGGCAGTCTCAGAAGCGGAGGCAACTGAGGCTTGTCCTCCACCACCAGGATTGAGGTGAGTAATCGAGCCACCACGAGGACCTACTAAGTAGTGGGAACTGGGCGTTCCAAATTGGGAGAAAAAGGGGATAAAAAAAAAGAGAGAGAGTTTTGGCAATAACCAAGCGTATATTTAATAACTACAATACTACTTTCTCACTAGAAATGGAATCAAAAGTTGGAAAAAGTGGAAAACAACAAACTGGCTATCAACTGCCTCTTCGGCCGCCATTAACGGGATGTGTAAACCATTTTGCGAATGAGGTTTCTGGCACTGAATCGTTGAAAGAATCGTTCGTTCCGAGACTTTAAATGTAAACTGTTACATTAAACCGAAACTGACAATTTACATATAAATGGTTTTACAAATGAGGTTCATGTCATCGAATCATTGAAAGAATGGTTCATGAAGCTTCATACTTAAATTGTTAAGTAAAAAAATTAGTAAAGTAGCTGTTTCATTGTTCATGAAACTTCATACGTCAATTGTTGCAGTAAACTGAAAGGAACAATTTATGGTTTTACAAATGTTTGATGTATATTTTTCTTGGCATTGAATTGTTGAACAAATCATTCATAAAACTTGTGCACAATACATTTCTGTGAAAAACTTTCATAACACATTCATACATAAATTGTTGCTTTCAGTTTAACAACAATTTACGTAAGAATTTACGGTTTTATGAATGATTTACATAGAAATTAGTTTTTCATCTATGAAATTCATTCAACATACTTTGATAAAAAAAAAAAAACTGTGCACTCTGACCCACGGAAATTCCGTAAAACCAGCCAATTGCGAAAGCTCTTGCCATTTAAGTGTGCAATACATATCAGGCGGCAAGTAAACATTGTGGGTGTGCCATCTGACTTGTGACCACTGAAAAATGCTTTCTGCAAATGAACTGGGAAGTAGACTGGCAGAAATACTTCTCTGTTCTCTAGCAGACATAATTCACTTTCTCAGAATGCCTTTTTATCTTTATTTCAATAAGCTATTGAGCTTCTGAGAGCGTTTGAGGTTTTTGAGTGTGTCGTGGCAGAATTGCAGTTGAGTTTAATAAGAACTTTAAACTTTAAGGGTATAGTTCACCTAAAAATAAAAAGTCTTTTGTCATTTACTCGTTACTTTTTTCTTCATTGGAACACAAAAGGGAATGTTAGGCAGAATATTAGGGACTGAAAGGCCTCAGTCACCATACACTTTCATTGCATCTTTTTCACCAAACAATGAAAGTGAATAAGGCTTTCAGTCCCAAACATTCTGCCTAGCATTTTTACTTTTTAGTTCCACAGAAGAAAGAAAGTAACATGGGCTTGGAACAACATGAGTATGTGTAAATGATGACTGAATTTTCATTTTTGATTGAACTATTCCTTTAATGAAGGTTTGCTGCGGTTGTGGGTGTGATATTAAACCTGATGACACCCCTAGTGGAGCTTGCACTACTGCAAGAGCTCCACCCAAGACCAGCGGTCAGCTGACTAATATGTGTGTCTGAGTGAATCTATGATAAAGCCATTCCTGGCTGTCTAAAAACACTCAAATGTTCTGGCCAACATCTGTGGAGCAGAAATGGGTCTTTGGCAGAGATAACAGCGCAAGATGATAGACATCAATCCAATTAGAGGATGGATGCAGTGGCTGGGATGCTTTTGATTTTTTTGGATGCATTAAAATGAATAAAATGAACCATCATTCTTATTACAATCACAGTAAATATGATACAGAATGACCCAGATTCAACGAAACACAACACACCCATCATAATGAGAAAGACTGAGTGTGTTGTTGTGATTCGTTGATGGGGGAAATAGCTCTGAGAAAAGCACTCAGAAATAGAGAAAAAGAAAAATATAGAAAAACAAAGAGATATTGTTAGTTGCTGTATATGGTTTCTGTGAAGGGGAGCCAGGGGAAATTATTGGGAAAAATCATGTCATTACTGGTATTGAGACACATCACAGGCTGGACTCAACCTGAAATCCAACCCATGACTTTGGCTTTGCTAGTGCCATTTTCTCAACTGAGCTACAGGAACACATGTAACATGTGTTTGTAAATTCTTATTAGGTCCTGTCAATTGGGACAGTCAAAACACAAAACAGCATTTACATGTTACATAAAGCCAGACCGACACACAACCCTCAGGACCTCTGCTGTCACATGTATATAGAGTGTTCTGGAACTGTGCTGGGACGTTTTGTGAAACTCAAAGTGTATCCAAACCCTGCTAAGATGGTGTGAGAGTTTAAATCAGCCTTCTGGGGAGTGAGACACCCACACTGCAGAGTGAGAAAATCAGCCCTGACTTTAGTACTATATGTAATGTCACAATTACTGCCAAGGGAATTTTCTAGAGAAACCAAGACTAATCAACTCTGCCTCTGAATGTCAATTCTTGTGTGGTACAGTATGTTCAGAATACACACTATGATGAGGACTGTCTGCGTGTGTAGAAAATCTGGCCGATGATGAAATGTGCGTCCTGCATACTGTGCTTGGGGCGATCAGAAACACAGACAACCGATGTATACTCAGGTATTTAACTTTTGTAAGTAAATATGGTTAAGCACTTTTACTAAACTCTTCTTTAAAAATGTCTTAACATTTGGACATAGTTATGGTTATTAAGTACTTTTAATAAAATTTTCATTACAGATACTACATACTGCAAAAATAGTGTGAGTAATATATTACTCATACTATTTTTGCAGTATGTAGTTGTAGGGCTTTACTGGTTGTTTAGATCAGTGTTACTATCAGAAATAATTAATAATTATTTCTGTAGTTATTAATTAATATTTAAATTAATAAATTGAATCTAACTCTTTAAAACCTCATATGGGGCTCCAGTAAATGTAGTGTGCTACGTTTAGGAGCAAGTTTGGTTATTAGCAATAATTAATAATTATCAAAGATAATTATTAATTATTAAAATCAATAGAACATTGATGAGAATCAATGTTAGCTTTTTTAATCCTTTAAATCAACAATTATCAAAGATAATCTTTAATTGTTAACATCGATGAAGCATTAATTAAAATTAACACTAGCTTATTGATCATTCAAATTCAACAATCATCAAAGATAATTAGCAATTATAAAAAATTAATAGAATATTAATAAGGATTAACATTGACGAGGCACCACCCTGGAATCAGGGACTAATAACCAAATACTAAAACAGTCTCAATATTAGATTGTTTTCTTAGGAAAATCGACATCCGAAGAATATCGATTTTCGGGAAAAAACCAATGAATGAAGGTTTGAATCCGAGCACTGACATCCCGTCAGCATTAGACAGGCGTATGCAAAACAAACCAAAACACTTCTCTTTGTAATATAAACGAAGTTTATTTATGCAATAATATCAATTAATAATTAATACAATGCAGTCAATAAACTTCCGACTTACAACTACAAACTAAACAGTGATATGATTAGATATGGAAATAAAAATAATCCTATAACACATAAGGTGTGTGTGTGACAGTGTGTGTGTGACAGTGCGTGTGTGTGTGTAAGGAGGGACGTGCACAAAATGGCGGACGTGACTCTCGTGGAGAGTATGTCACGCGAGACTTCCGGCCAGGGAATATGACCGCGAATGGGGGCGGAGAGAAACTGGTAGAGAAAGTCTACCAGTTACCGCGTGTATCCGCTTGTACGATAGCTTAGGGACAAAGCTGGGCTTTAGCATTTAAGCTATCTACGAGCCAAAAATGTGTGCCAGAATGTTTGTGAGGGGTCGCGTGCGTTTATGTGTGCGTGTGTGGTTAGTACGAGAGAGAGAGAGAAGTGACGGCCCTAAAGCCGATTTCGCAATCGTGGGAGAGAAAGCAGCTGTTAGTTCATTGCTCAGAGATGCGGTGGATGGCTCGTAAACAGTCCCACGTTATTTGACTCTTTAATGGATGAACTCAGTTTACCTGTCTCACCCACGATGGCGAAATTGCTCAACAGTCCAATTTGGTTGGACCACAATACAGCAAAACAAATTTGTGATAATTAATACCCTGAGTATTAATAACGAGCGGACATGGCGGTCCGTAAACTGTACAAGCAAAAACCTTGAAACACAAGAATAACACACTATAATATTCTATCTCTGCCCAGACGTAAACCTCTTACTTGAATCGCATGAGGACACAGGTAGAATGTGTTTTCCTCCGTCCTTGAACTCTGACCCGGTTCCTTGAGGCTCGGGTGATGACGGGAGGCCGTTTCCTCGCTCTGTCGGTGGGCGGTACGGCTGTTGATTCTCGGCGGGCTGGCGGAGAACTCAGAAATGTCGACTTGATTGAAGATAGAAGAGAAATCTTTAATCTCTTCACTTCTGTAGGCAAACGGATGAAGATGCGAATTGCTCGGCGGTCTCCTTCGGATCCGTTAGAGACGTTCGGTTGAACACAGAGTAATCTCAACTCGTCCAGCGAGATGGAGATTGTATAGCCACAGTTTCAAGTTGGACGTTACTTCCTTGTGCCATGAGGTTGCACCTGAGAGCAACGATGAAACTGCGTCTATACAGGATGAACAAAGTTGCTGGAAGCAAATCCTGGAAGCATTTCAGAGGTATTTCAACTCCTGATGATGTCATGTTTGAGGGACATTCTGTTGTGTGCCTCATCCAATAGGAGTTGAGAGTTCGATCCTTTAGTGAGCAAGGCTTGATGGGATTTGTAGTCTGTTTTGGACTCCCTTTGTTTGATTTTGGCGCGATTTTTATCAGTAAGATTTACGACTTGGTGTGTGGGGGCTGAGTTAGGTTTTACAACTTGTGTTAGGCCTGCCTTTGTCTTCTATCTGAATACATGAGGCCCAACATAGTATCTGTAATGAAAATTGTATCTGCAAAACATATGTCTTGTAAAGACACACCATTCGTCCATGCCCATGAGGAGGCCATGACTCTAGTTGAGTGTGCTTTAGCACCAATTGGGCAATTCTTACCCTGTGACTCGTAAGCCAGTGCAATCGCATCAGTGATCCAGTGAGAAAGTATTTGCTTAGAGATAGACATTCCTTTCATGCATCCTCCATAGCACACAAAGAGCTGATCAGACAGTCTGAACTGGCAGTTGCGCTCAATGTATATATGTAGCACCCGTACAGGGCATATCAAATGCAAGGATTGTTCCTCATCCGAATTAAATGGAGGGAAGAAAGCTTGAAGGTGAACCACCTGCGCTCTGAAGGACGTGGTTAGAACCTTAAGCACATAGCCTTTTCTGGGTTTGATAGTGGCTTTTGAAAGACTGGGTCCAAACTCCAGACATGAATTGTCAATTGATGGTGCATGTAAGTCACCGACCCATTTTACTGAGGCCAGAGCCAGCAGTAGTGCAGTCTTAATGGAGAGCATGCGCAGTCCAAAAGCTCGAAGCGGGGCCCTGTCCTTTTTCCAGGTGTCGAAAGTCGGCCGTCCATTACACATCCAAAATGTATTGGATGCATTTGTGGTCAGCACTTTCTTCTGAAAACTTGACCCAGCATAACACCCTGTTGGTAGAATGCTGGCGCTGTCCATGGTGCTAGAGCAGCCAGACAGTGGTGAGTTACCGCGATGCACATGAAAATGAAATGACTTCAGTGGTAATGGTTTTTTTTTTCAGTTTGAACTGAAACAGACACCGAAGAATGGTCTGTACGTGCTCGTTCATGAGGTGTGCACGCATGAACTCCTAAAAAAGGAGATTTACTGGCTGGGGAAAAGTGTGCTTTTCGCCAGTTGACATTAGACCAGATTTTCCATATGGAAAAGCAGCAAGTCTCTGTGTTCGCTCAGTAGTGCCTCTGATAGGCTAGTAATAACCAATCGCTGAGGTAATTCAGAAATTCACACCGTTCATTTTCAGTGGGGTGAGTGCCGCATCAATACATTTCGTGAATGTGCTGGGAGCCAGAGACAGACTGAAATGAATGAATTTAAATTGATACGTCACAGAACTAGAATGGATCGAAGCCCGCCGTCCTTCTCCAGAACGAGGAATTAACGGCTATAAATCCCGCTGTGTGTGTCGCAGTCTGTGCATGCAACACCGGCATATCGTGTGGTCAGACCACAGATTGTGCTCGATCGTTGTAAACACCAGCTCTGACACACCCGTGAGGACTTGCCACACATTCGCACAGAGGGACAGCAGGCTTATTAATCCATATGAAACAACCTCTATCTCGTTCTTTTCGAGAAGATTGTGCATTTCAGCTCATAACACTGGTACGTCTTTGGACGGAACCGTGGAAGAATGGAACGTTGAAACGGGGCGGTCGACGTGCAAATTTAATCATATAACTATGTTCGATTGTTTTTTAGCACCCAGTCCGAATGCCAGTAAGAGCTCGCCACATGTCTGCATGATAGAGGGCAACTTGGTATGTTCATAACATGATATAATGCGCCACTCACCATTGGGAAGTGGTTGCGCATAATATGAGGCTTTGAAGTGGGAAAGCCCTTTATTTAAAAAGTGTGAGCGTCTCGTGCATGTGCAACGAGCGCTGTAATCAAGCGTCGAGGCGGAGTGATGTTCGCCTGAACACTGCAGGGGAGCAGAGAGTCTTTTCATTGCCGTGAAGATTCTGCCTGCTGACTCGTGTAGCTAACAGCGAAGCAGTAGAGGGCTTCTAGACGAGAGATGAATCGCTGTCTTGAAGAAAGAAAATTCTGAAGAATGAGGTTTGTGCACCTGCTTTTATAGCAGACAGCTTTGCACCTAAAAAGGCCAATATTAGAATATTGCTTTTACTACAGAGAGGTTTCAACTAGGTTGTGTGGAAAGACACTCCCCATATGTGTTATTACGCAATGTCAAGTGTACTGAGTCGCAAGGGAACCATATTTATTTCCAAAAGTTAAGACATTTTATAGAATTTTTTTGAAAAATGATCAATTTTATTTCCAAAAGTAAGATAAACAGAAAACATATGAGTAAAAGTGCTTGATTATAAAGTGTATTTCCAAAAGTTAACATTTTTACAGAAAATGTGAGATAAAGTGCTTGATACATTTTTGTCCAAAAGTTAAGATATACAGAAAATATGAGTAAAAGTGCTTGATAAACATATCTACTTCTAAAAGTTAAGACATTTTTATAGAGAATTTGAGCAAAGGTGATAACCATTTTTATTTCTAATATTCAATACATTTTTATAGAACATTTTAGTAAAGGTGCTTAAAATAAAGACATTTATGTCCAAGATGATAACTGGATGCTTCATGCTAAATTAAACATGAATCTTAATGAGGTCTTGTGAATATAACGTAGCATACTAAGGTGTAAAATGTTTATCATTATACATGCCACCTGTTTCTCTGCATATCTAAGTACCCTACATGTTTTTTTTAAAATGTATCCTTTGTATCACGACCCAGTAACCCTTCTTTCTTTAAAAAAATTTTTTTATCATTGCATACTGTATACTGTTTCAAATACTATTTTTCTTTTCTTTCTTTCTTTTTTTTTTTAAACAGTTCACAGTCTGCAGTATACACATCACAGTATGCAGAACTCTGTTATTCAATTCCAAACACTATGGTTAGTCTCTCCTGACTATCCTGACTCATACCTGATTTAACTTAATTTCTGTTAGCCGTTAGCAGTGTCACAAACTCCAGTAAAGCTAAATCATGTTATTGTGATTTCTTCATAACTCTAAGAACACATCAGATAAAATAAATAATTGTTAAAGAGTGACACATTCAAGCTGTATCAGAAATAAACTAATGACTCCTTGTTTCCAAGTGTGATTTTGCCTCAAGAGAATCTTGATTCCAGTGCAGGTGCGTGAGTGTGTGTGTGTGTGTGTGTGTGTGTGTGTGTGTGCGCTAGTGACAGTTTTGTATGCCTGAGGGTTTTATGAGTGTGGTTGTTGTGTTGTGTGAACGCTAGCGGCTAATAGACAAGTTTAGCGACCCTTAATTAGCCGCTGCATATATTACTCTGAGTGTCAACAGAGTGTGTAAGAGTATGTTGCATAGAATTGGGGTCAATAGTCAGTTAAATTTAATTACTAAATATATAGATATTTTTATATTTAAGGAAGAAAATGTGAGTGGTTCCCGCCCCAACAACGTTACTCAACCAATAGAGAGCAGTCGGCTTCCAGAAGTAAAAATCCCATTCATTTTTTCCATAGACTAATTGATTTTTAAAAATAACTTATAAACTTTTAAAGACAGACCTACCGTGAGCTCCGAGGTTGTTAGTCCGTGGTATATGCTTCTGTTGAAGCCATCCATCTGCGTTATTTCAACTTCATTGTTTACAAATCATGTTTTATAGTGGAATTCTTGGTGAACAACTGCAGTACCTGTGGTACAGCAGTGAAAGATCCACCAATCAGAGAACCGTGGCCAAGAAAGCCCACGAAATAAGACCGGAAGCAATTGCCCACTTCAATGAGTCGGTCTCCCTGCACTTACAATATATATTTGGTAATATCTGAATATTTCACAATAAACATAAACTACATTGTTTCTATACTTATAATCAACAACCTAAAATTAATATTTTTATATATTTACTTAGCTTTATATTCGATCATGTCATTCGCAATGCTTCATGGGATTGTAGTTTGTGCCCTCGTTTTTGTCAGATTTTCAAATAACTTTTTGCCTTAAAATAAAGTCTGTAATATTGTGTTTTACCTCGTAGATGGTTGGTTTGGTTCATGCTTTACAACTCTTTAACTGAGGGTTTTAAGAAAAGTCTATGGAAGAAATGAATGAGAAAAATACTTCCTGAACCCAGACGCTTTATAAGTGGGCAGGGCACTGTTGTGCTCTATGGCGTGAGTTGGGGGCGGACCTATCTGACTGTTTGAACAACTGAAGAAGGGGCGTATTCAGAAAGCTGTTTTGAAAACTGTTTATTTTTGCAATACCATTAGGTGGCGCTAGTGTCGCAGAAATTACATCAGCTTTAACTAATCGTCACTTGCTTCAGCTTTAACACATCTTATGGCGCCATATATGATTTAAAAATGTTGTTTTTATTTGTTATTTTCAAAGAATAACAACTTAAATTTCGTCTCGAATTACTTTAGTAGACTTTGAACATAGTACACAAATTTTATGGACCACTTTAATGAAGATGTTATGGTGCTTTTTTTTTTGTCATTTTGGAGCTTTTCAGCACCAGTCCCTTTCATTTCCATTATATGGAAAACAAAGGACAGGCTCTTCTTCAAAAGTCACCTTTTTGTGTAGAAAGAAAGTCATAAACGTTCGAAAAAACACGAGGAAGTAAATGAAGACAGAATTTTCAGTTTTAGGTGAACTGTCCCTTTAAAAGCTCTGAGACTGATTAGAGATGTTTGCTATGCTCTAATGCTGCCTTCACGTGCTATCGGAATTATCGTAAGTTTCCCACTCAGAAGTTGCACATGAATGATCTCTCAAGTCGTAATTACAACTGGGAAACTCTGAGATAATTTTGATACCCAAGTTTCCGAGATGGGAGGAGTCCTAAATTTTCAACATGGTGGAGGAGAGTACGGTTTCTGTAGTGAATGACTTTGGTTTTATTCATTTTTCTAAATACAGTTAATTGTTAGCGCTTATCATTTTGATCATATTCATTTGTATATCAGCAACCATTTGATGCATGTTGTACATTTTACACCATGAAACTAGTTTTTATTTGACCAAAATTACATTATCGTCAGCAAGTTTAATAATATTTCTTATGGTGTCAAAGTAAAAGTTCCTCAAGAAATATATATCAATGAACTATTGTTCTGACAACAAAGCACTTGAATGTGACATACTTGTAATTATCATTTCAGAAATAGGAAGTAGGATAATTCCGATAGCACATGAAGGCATCATAAATCCCCAGACACAAGTTAAACAGGGTAGCAGAGAGAGAGAGAGCGAGAGAGAGAGAGAGAGAGAGAGAGAGAGAGAGAGAGAGAGAGAAAATTCAAGAGAACATTTTTCTTTGCCTCGCTGGAAGGCTGTTGAAACTACTGTTGTAAAAGTGTAGAAATCTCCGAAGAACACACACACACAATCACAGAGTCTTTGCCTGAGGAAGGAGCAGTCCTCATTCAAACAGACTTTAACTGCTTTTCAGGGCTGCAGTTACAGAAGCAGAGCTACAAACAAACATCTGCATCAGTTGAGACCATTCCATACTCTTGTTGAGCTCTTTAGAAATGCCAATAACAGTTATTATGGCTCTAAATCTTGTGATTGATAATAGAAAACTAGATTTTTCATACTTTTTATGATTAAAAACGTGTTTTCCTGTGCAAAACTTGCAGCAACGATGCTAGGGCGTTTAGCGTGTTGCTATGCAGTTGCTCAGGTGTTTATGGTGGTTGCTAGGTGGTTGTGTAGGTCAAAAGAGCCTGGCCCTAAGTCTTTATGATATTCTGGTCCCTAGATATGGCTCGGGTCCATCCTTCAGTGTAAGTCTATGGGATTTTTTTCCAACCCATTGTATCACCTACCTGACAAAAAAGTCAAATCGCACTGAAGAAAATGTATGTGGTGCTTGGCCGTGCAAAACTAGTCACCATGATGCTAGGGTGTTGTTAATGGTTTCCAGGGTGTTGTTACGCGGTTGCTATGGTGTTCTAAGGGGTTTTCAGCATGGTGTTTTGTGTGGTTGCTAAATGGTTGCTTACTGGCACAAGTGCCCATCCAAAAGCTAGATACGGCTTGGACCCCTCCTTCAGTGTAAGTCTATTGGATTTGTTCGCCTGTTTTTCGTTCACCAGATAAAAAACATTTTAAAAAAAGCCCCACAAAAGTAGTTCAAGAACAAGTTTGGAATGATGCGAGTAGCTGATGGAGGATCTCATGAAAATTACATGACTGTGGTGACAATTTTGCAAAATTATATTACGTGGTTCATTACGTGCATCACAGCAGTTCCAAGGTGAAATGTCCACCGAGTGGCGCTAAAAGCGAGTTATATTTTCACTCAAACAGATGAGGTTTTGAAGGTTAATGATGCAGTGAGTCTTCGATCAACAACATCTCCACACCCTAGACCTTAAACCTAAACCTAACCGATAGTGTCACTAGAAAATGTGACATGTAAAACGCAATTGCTGAAACAAACACTTCATTTCACACGTCAACACCTTACATTTTATGAACTATAGCAAAAGTGTTTAGATGTCATAAGACAGCATTGTGAGGCAAACAGAGTGAAAAGTGCATGTTTATAAACTGAAAATCTGCCCTTCACATTGTGATATATGCAGAGTTAATGAAAGCTATTGTTGTTCATTTTAACTGCTGTGATACATAGAACAAGCCATGTAAAAATTATTTTGCAAAAAGTTAGGTATAGTAATGTGATTATATAATACCAGGTTGTAATGATGGCAGAATTTTCATTATGAATTTACTCTCCCTTTAAATCCTGTGTTTGAAAATAACTAAACCCAACAGTCCTTTAGGACAGTGGAAATGGAACTTGAACTGTGATGAGAAATGAGAGAGACAGATAGAGAGACAGACAGCTTCATATTTAGAGTTTCACAGAAGATCTTCAGCACTTCTGACGGTGAGAAGTCTCCTGCAGGCTTGGGTTTTCAGCTCTGGATGCTTCTATATTAAGAGTCGTCTGTCTGTTTGGCCCGGTTCCTGTGGATCCTGTCGAGCGGATCTTCTGCTCATGTGGCTGCACATTCCGACACTCAAATTTACATCCTGCCTGTTTTACGCATGACCCGCTTTTCTCATTGGCCGCTCCTGTCCTTCTGCCAAACGACACCAACTAAATTCAGCCGAGCTAAAACTCTCGACAAGGAAACTGTTCGGGTGGTGACCACCAGCAGTGTCTCATCTTTCATGCTAGCATAAAGGTCCAGATTCATTTTAGACACAGTTTCTTTATACATAAAAATACCTTCTTTTTTTTTTTTCAGTCAAAGAATGTTTTTCTTTAATCTTTAACTACACATGGTCATATCAACAACCATCCAGCAATTATTCAGATTCAAGTCTCAAAAGTATCACAGTAACAATTCTTGTTTCATTTTGAGTCAGACGTGATTAAATAAATGACTTTTCCAGTTATTTAACCTTAACTGGCAGACCCACCTGAGGGATGGAGTGGACACAGCTATTATAGGGTTAACCCTGAACTATAAAGGGTTAACCATGGTTGATGAGGCTGATAAGAGTAATTCGTTCGGGAGGTAGCTGATTACACTGTAGAATCGAAAGAATCTCTCTCATAAGAGTCATTCATTTGTGAATTGGACTACGCTGGTCACTCTGTATGTTTCATGCTGTAGATTGAAAAGAATCTGCTTATAAGAGTCATTCGTTCCATTCGGGAATTGGACTACACTGGTCGTGCTGTATGTTTTGCACTGTAGATTCAAAAGAACCTGTTCATAAGAGTTATTTGTTTGGAAATCGGACTACATGGTTGCAGTGTTTGTTTTGTGCTTCAGATTCAAAACAACCGGTTTATAAAAGTTATTCATTTGGGAATCAGACTAAACTGGTCATGCTGTATGTTTCACTCTTTAGCTTCAAAAAGATCCTGATTGCGCAGTTTGTTTCAGGCTTCATATTTAAAAGAACCGACTCATAAGACTCGTTCGTTCGGAAATCAGACTAAACTGATTGCACTGTAGATTCGAAAGAACCGGCTCATAAGAGTCATTCGTTTTGTGAATCGGACTACGCTGGTCGTGCTGTATGTTTCATGCTGTAGATTCAAAAGAATCGGCTCATAAGAGTCATTCATTTGGGAATCGGACTACACCGATTGTGCTGTATGTTTTGCACTGTAGATTCAAAAGAACTGGTTCATAAGAGTTACTGGTTTGGGAATCAGACTACACTGGTCACGCTGTATGTTTCACGCTTTAGACTCAAAAGAACTGGCTCATAAGAGTGAATTTTTTGGATTTTAGATTACAGAGATATTAAAGATGCACTCTGTATTTTTTCCTCATTAAAAACATCTTAATCCTAAAGAAATTAAATGTAATTTTTAAACATATATATAAAATTATGAGCACTCACATAGCACTAATGAAGAATCCAGTAATATCAGTTACCTTATAAAAGCTGTTTTATTCTACAATGAGAGAGTCCCATTATGGGGGCTGCCATGTTAGAATCACATGACCAGCCGAATACTACTTGCTTATTGTGAGTAACCAGACTGTTATTTCACACTTTCATTCTTGGATTAAATTAATTATGGCCGACTGTGAATAGTGAATTTATACAATGGCATCTGTGACTGAAAACTATTGATTTTAAATGTTGCTGCATCCACACCGCTAGGTGTCACTGCACGTCGTAACAAAAAGTTACTGAGTGCACATTTAAAGATTTATATTCAGATTTGTGGTTGATCAGTAATCAGTATGGGTTTTTAAATGGCCAATTCTTCAAATTATATTTGGTCCCCCCCATCTTGAATAGGCCTCCAGTATTTGTTTACATCCTTGCTGTCTATAGCCAAGCTTAAACCAACCTCATAATAGTTTTATTAAATGTATTTTAAGATGTGTCTTATGCTCCCATATTAACGGCAAGCCTTACGACAGTTTGTCTTTATTTCCTTGATTAAATGTGAATATTTCAGTATAATTTTCCTTTGAGAGACAGTGAAATGCATTAAAAAGTTCTGCAGGGATTCAAATGGTGAGCTTTATAACTGCATTACTGGCATATTTTCCTCAGATAAAAGCACATTTTCTCAGGTCTGACCTGAAAATAGAGTGACCTGGTGCCCTGTCTCGCTTTTTCACCATCAGTCTTTCACTTTGTGTGTGTGTGTATGGCTGCAGTTTGATTTGGTTTGTGTTCACTGGAGAGCAGAGGGATATTGATGGAATGTCCCCCGTAGCCCAGCAAATTTAATTTCCCCAACAGTCACCACATCCCACAGTTCTTAGTGCAAACACAATAACAGTTACCTGGAGCAGTTTCGCGTTTGTGCACACGTCCTGTATTTAAAGAGTTATATTTTTCTGCTTCCGTTTATTAAATGCAAGTGAAACACAAGCATATTTTGCAGTGTTGATAACATCTTTCAGTATATTAACATGTATAATGTTTGCGTCTTGTGGCTATACTTCTGAAACCTGTATTTTAATGTTTATGGACTTTCCCCATTTCCCTTCCATTGTAAGTGTCTTACTGTAACCACGATTTTTGCTTTTTTTAAATATCGAGGGACGAGTTGACATTTTGTCCTGTGATAATTAACATTATGCAAATAATGCTGTCGATTGGTCTATACTAGTATATTTATTTTGAAATATTTATTTAACTAGAACAATGTTCTCAATGCTCTTTGCCAATGAAAGTGGATGAGGACATCGCCGACAAGTTATATATTCTTTTAAGTCTTTTAAAACCATGCAATAGCTTTGTGTAAGGAACCGACTGAAATATAAATTATTCACTGAAAATCTTGCCTTCTATAAATATAATAATTTCATTAATCAATTTAAAGCCTACAAATGCAAAACATGGGCCTTTGAAGACATACTCTTCCCTTCCCATCCCACAGATAAGTGAATAATTTATGTAATTTCTGCAGTAATGTTGGTCAAATTTATTTTCTGATCAGAGCACTTTCTAAAAGAGCTGGTTTTAGCTAACACAATTTAATAACTTCAAATAATCTCTAAATGACTCTAAGCTGTTCACCAAACAAGATGAAATATTCACACACCTTCTTGGCACACAATTACAGGCCTTCATTTCATTTACAGCTGAGACTTCATTTGAAAAAATACTCATATATTTGATAAATATTCTCTGGTTTGGCCCTGCAGTTGTAGTAACAAAATCCTCCTGAGCCGCAAACATTCGCAAAAGAATTATTATGATGAACGATTGTTGAATAGCAATGAATGTTGTATTTATATAGCACTTTTTCGGACACTACACTCAAAGCACTTTACACAGTGAACAGGGGATTCTCCTCAACCTCCACCAGTGTGCAGCATCCACCTGGATGATGCGGCGGCAGCCATAGTGTGCCAGTACGCTCACCACACACCAGAACAGAGAATCTGTTCTTTCTACAATTTTTCTTCTGGCACATTCAAAGTTTTACTTGCTCACAGACTGAAAACTGCATGGCTTTATAGACAGATCTCTATTGAACCCTATTTATATCACCCACGTGATAGATTCCATGATTTTTTTAATCTCAGATCGAGATAACTACAGTATCATAGCAAACTGACAGCTCCAAAACAACCACATTTGCCCGGCTCATAAGAGTGGATTGTTCAAAGTTGGCTACAGTTAGATTGATAAAGTGGAATTGAGAAAACATTAATTCATTATTATGAGATACTAAGTCATTATAATGAGATAATAACCAATTATTGTGAGAAACTTTCTCGTTATTATGAGACACTAAGTCATTATTATGAGAAATTCTCATTATTATGAGACACTAAGTTATTATAATAAGATACTAACTCATGATTATGAGAGATGTTCTCATTATTATGAGATACTAAGACATTATCATAAGAAAGTTAATTATTATGAGATACTAAGTCATTATTATGAGAAAGTATCTCATTATAATAACTTAGTATCTCATAATAATGAGAACCTAAGTTATTATAATGAGATACTAACTCATTATAATGAGAAAAGTTCTCATTATTATGAGACATAATTATTATAAGAAAGTTTCCCATTACTATGAGATACCAAGTCATTATTATGAGAAAGTTCTTATTACGAGATACGAGAAAGTTTCTCATTAATATGAGATACTACGTTTTTATAATGTGATACTAACTCATTATTATGAGAATGGTTTTAATTATTATGAGATACTAAGAATTTATTATTAGAAATGTTCTCATTATTATGAGAACCTAAGTCAATATTATAAGAATGTTTTTATTATTATGAGATACTAAATCATTATTATATGAATATTTCTTCTTATTATTAGATACTATGAAATTATTAAAAAAGTTCTCATTATTATAAGATACTAAGTCATTATTATTATAAAGTTTTTATTATGAGATACTAAATCATTATTATAAGAAAGTTTCTCATTATTATGAGATACTAAGTTATTATAATGAGATACTAGCTTATCATTATGAGAAAGAGATATTTGGGAAGCACTAACAACAATCGCATACTCTTTAGTATGGATAATATGTGAATTGTGATTAGCCCAGTTTACCTGAGAATTGGGTACATCAGACTAAATAAAAACCTTTTATAAGAACGAGATCTTCATGCTGTATCTGATCCACCCCAATATCACTTACCGCTGATATGAAAACATATCTGATAGGTCATTTGTGATTTGAGTTATTAAGATTAATAAATCACGGTTCCATTCAAAAATAAACATTGTCCTTTATTATAATAAAGCTGTGATAGCGAAACTAATCAAATTATATTATACGAAATCCATTGTTCGCCTAAATGAGAACTGGGACAGGCAAGATAACACTCATCTGTGTGTATCCACTCATAAATTCAGGATGAAAATGATCCGGCTTTATTAGTGGAGAATAATTAAAGGGGCAGAACGGTTTGTTAACCCTGATGTATTAACGAGAGGACGGACTGCAGTAACAACCCAGAGAGCAAGCTAATTAACTCATGAACACATGCACATCTCAAGTGTTTGTAAGGTGTGGTGTATGCTTGTGTAGTGTGAACAGTTCCTCTGTATAGTTTTTGTCATGAACGGTTGTTAAAGAGAAATTCTGTTTTGTAAAAGAGATAGTTATATATAAATTACAGTATTTACTCAATGTATAGGTAGCTATTTTCCATACAATGAAAGCATACAGTGACCAAGGGCTGTCGAACTCAAAAAAGCACCACAAAGTACCTTAAAAGTACAGTAGTCTATACGACTCATGGACTATATACACTACATGGGGCCTCATGTATACAGTTATACTCTGCGTAGATTTTGATTTTGCACAAAAGTTTTCAGAAGACACTTGCAATGTAAGAAATATAAAGCATAAATAAAACAATTAAAAACAAAAACCTTCATTCACATCACAAGGGTTTATGTAAGGGAACTACCTCTGCAGTTTTTTGGGGTGATTCGCAAATTCCAGAAACAGCCATCAATAAATCTGTGCTGCGAATAAGCTTGTTTGTTACGCAGGTTTAATGATTAATGATTTCACATTGAATTGATTAGTTTCAGACTTCACTCTGAACATTAACTATTCATATTCATGATCTGACAGTCACAGTGCAAAAACGTCAGTCAAATGTTTTTGGAAATAAATCATCCGACTGTAACGTGAACTAAAATTGTTAAAATATAAATAATATAAGTACATAATCTATTTTAAATTGTTTTCTCTGCACATTAAGCTGGAATAGGGAAAAGTATTTTAGCACTGAAATATTACACACATCAAATATGACAAATTTGTGAAACTGTGAGCTGCTAGAACAATCAATCATAGACACAATATCAGCTGACTACATAAAAACATCATAAATAGCATTGAATAGAATAATTTATAACATACTGTATGAAGAGCTTTGCATTAAGAGAAGGTTATTTTAGGGGTTCGGGGATACCAGCTAGGAGATTAGTCCCTGCCGAAAGAATAACCTGCCATTATGTAAGAACATTTCTCTTTATCCCTCCTGAGAAGTAAACAAGAATTCAACACAAAACATCAATTACACTTATTTTTAAACAACTCGGTAAGAGAAAGTCTTTTTTTTCCCCAGAGTGCTCTGCTCTGTGGTGAGTAATGTTCAGCTCCTGTCAAATCCAATGATCCTGCTGGCACCACGCCAGTACAGAAAGCACATGGCCATGAAGCTTGCCAGTATTTGTCGGAACAAAAGTTGAGAACTCCACACTTTGACCACATATGAATGATCAGAACTTGATTCCTGAAGGGATAGTTCACCCAAAATGTTAATTTTGTCATTATAAGGGAGAAAAGCTCTATAAAGCATAATAAAAGTAGTTTATATGGTCTGCACATATACAGCGCCTTTTTAACCTTAGCAGTTCAACAAAGTGCTTTACACTGTGTCTCATTCACACACTCACATGCCAGTGACGGCAGAGCTGCCATGCAAGGTGCTAGCCTGCCATTGGGAGCAACTTAGGGTTCAGTGTCTTGCCCAAGCACACTTTGGCATGTGGGCCAGGAATTGAACCACTAACCCTGTGATTAGCGGACAACCCGCTCTACCACCTGAGCCACAGCCACCCCAATGTATGATTTGCATGCTGTATTCAAAGTCGTCTAATACCATACAATATTTCTGATGCCTGGTGATTCTGATGAAGTTTTGATTTCATATTGATTGGTCTTTAAGTTAGTCACAAACTAAACTAGCAAATGTTTTTTTTTTTTAGCGAAGAAGCTAGGTTCTTAACACAATGCAATAGTCAAATGAAAAGTGAGAATTAATCGTATTCAGCATCAAACCTGGTGTAACATGCCTGCATGCAGCATATTAAAGCAAGAGTGCTGTTATGGTTGAATATCAGCACGGCTGTGATTCAGCCTTAGGCTGATATATCAACAAAACAGCATGATTGCGAGTGTGATGTTGCTTTTATACAACAGTTCAATGGACAAGTAAATAAATAAATTAAGGAAAAACCAAGAAACACCCCAAAATCCGTCGTTTTTCTTGCACCACAGATTATTACTGCTGTTGCTGCCACCATTACTAATTCAAAGGCATCACTTCGAACTAGTAACAACTCTATTCCTCAGCTGTGGTGTGGTAGTAATCCGATCCGAGTGATTGTGAAGTGATGCTGCCATTATCGTAGTTCCCACTTCTGAAGCCACAATTAGGGTCTCTATAGCAATGGTCTGATTTTCACTGCATGTTCACCCATTCCTTTTATTCCCTCAACCCCCCCCCCCCCAACAGTGTAACAAAGTTGTTTATTCTTCCACCATAATAAAAGTAAGATAACAAAAGTGTCATATATGGCTCATTATTCCAGGCAGCCTTTTTACAAAGAAGAAAAAATCCCAAAGGAATGCTAGTAGATTGTTAATGAAATAATACCATTTCAGTTTATCCAATAGGATCTTAATGTATTCTTAGTGAATACTTATCTGATTCCTTTAGGATTTGTTCAAAATTAAGAAAAATTCCTTCAAGATTTTTTGCATCATAAATGGACTCTCAAAATACAGATGGCTGATTCACATGTTAACATTAAATGCCAAATTCATCTTTGCTAATCAAAGTTAAACCAAGAGATGGAAACTTAACTTAAAACTATTGTTGGAAAATTAAACTATGCATAAACAGTATGTTCTTCACTGACAATAATATTGACCATCTCTGATCAAAATAAAGACAAATGCTGATGTCAAACAATGGCAATAATTTAAAAGAACAGTTTGAAAGAATTGATTCGCCGGACTTCCTAAAAGGTCAGTGTACCTTCAGATAACTAGTTTTTTCATTTTTGTCTTCAAAACGAAATAACTAATAAACAGATCATTTATCGCATTCCCATTATCTCTCTTTATCACATCACAACAAGTTGTGTTGTATCTGCTTGTTTTTCAATTTAAAAAGAAATAGCCAAAAACAAGAAATCAAAATTTTCATTCATGCACATAAATCAAGTTTATAACTTGAATATTTGTTTTGCACATGTGGGCGGACCTGACACTCCTCTTTCCACTGACTGGCCAACTCGCACTGTCATCTGTTCTTCCTTGACCCAGTTCATAGAAAATAAGAGTTCATCAAATTCAAGATTTCATGCAGATAGATTCTAATCATTTTAATGAAGAACATTAATATTTCTATCAGAAAAGACTCTTGATGATTGGAATTATTACAAATGTAGAGAAACTTATATTTGGCATAAGCCCCATCCTACGGTTCAGTGCTCAGATACTTGCTTGAACAGTCAGATCGTGCCAGAGGCGATGATGGCAGAGGAGCATACACCTGCCCAGGACATGACCTAAACTGGTGAAAATGGGGAGGAGGGGGATGAAAACAACAGAAGTATGCGAACAACAGAAACAGTTGTGTAGGTTTATAAAGCGGAAGCTGTATTGTGATTGGATGAGATGCCTGATTGAATGAAAGAGGAAGGATCCAGAGTCTTCCTGCTAGAACTACTGCTTACGCTTCCATTTTTATCAGAAATGACTCTGAATGATTGGAATTATTAATATTATAATATATATAATATTTGGTGTAAGCCCCATCCTACAGTTCAGCGCTCAGATACTTGCTTGAACCGTCAGTTCCTGCCGGAGGCGATAACGGCAGGGGAGCAGAGCTTACCCCAAAAGAAATAACAAGACTGTGCAACATGCTAATGTTGTACCAGACCCTGCAGAAAGGTAGGCAAGCTTATTAGAACTGTAGAGCCCCTGCGAATGGGTGAGCCTTGTTGTGCAATATCTTTGCAGAGGGGTAAACAATGCTTGTGATTGTGCCCTTGCTTGTCATTGAGCCCTTGTGAAAAGGCGGACATCATTGTGAAGTACCCCTGCAAATGTACAAAAGAACATTTTGCGTTTGAGCCCTTGATAAGAGCGACGTCTTCTGTGCAATACTCCTGCAAAAGGACAAACGCTGCTTGCATTTGAGCCCCATGATAGAGGTGATGTGGTTTGTGCAATACCCCTGCAGGACAACAAAAAAAGTTTGCGTTTTAGCCCTGATAAGGGCAACGTTGTTTGTGCAATTCCTTTGCAAAAGAATAACACATTTTGCGTTTGAACAACATTTTGCATTTGAGCCCTACGATGGCCCTACGAGCATTGTTTGTGCAAACCCCTGCAAAGATAAACAAAGCTTTGCCATGTGAAGGGAAATTAATGCTTTCTTTACAAACCACATTTGAGGTGTTGTGGGACGCTTAGAGCGTGGCCCAAAAGACATGCCACAGTTGCGGCACTTAGACAGCACATTTGCGCTGCCTAGGAGATGTACTGAGCCGTAGCAAATAACACACCACAGCTGCGGTGTTGTGGGACACTTAGTTGCATGGAATGAAAGACAAGCCGCAGTTGCAGCACCTGAACAGCACATTTACGCTGTTCAGGAGATGAATTGAGCCACTAGCAGGAGCACCGCCGTTGAAGTGTTGCAAACACTGCCCAAGAAGAGAATAGAGCAGTGAGCGCCAGGAACTATGAATGTGTTGAAGAACAGAATTGCAGTTGCAAAGTCAGGGCTCCTTTTGGCTGCAGAGAGCATGAAACATCAATTGTTAAAGAAGTTTAGGATTTAAAAATTCCTAAATGGCTATATAACTATTTGAAATCTTAAGCAACTGAAGGGTAAGGGACTGCGAATACCACAGATGCATATCAAAAGGGAAAACATGTAAATGTGAATAGTGATGTGATGTTTGATGCAAAAGCTTTGATGAAGCCCATGCCAAACCAACAACACGTATGACGGTCCATTACATGTGAAGCTTCAGTCGACTGAATATTCTGTATCTGCTTCAAAATAAGTGCTAATTCAGCATTGTTGTTATCCCCGTAAAGTAATACAAATACCTTACTTACCTGCTACTAAACGGTACTGCATCGGTATGAGCACATATACAGTGTAAGGGGCAAAATAAACAAATTGCATATATAAATTAAAATAAATGTAATGTTGTAATGTAATGTAATGTAGAGAGCATTAAGGGGGAGCTTATGTTTTGACAACAGATGCAGAAAATGAATTGTATGCAGAAACTTGAGTGATAAAGCATGGAATTTCAAACATTTTGATCAAGCCCCATTGTTTAGAAGGCCCCATTGTTTAGAAAGCTTCATAGTCATATCACTAATAAAAGACTTCATAGTTTACAGTAACCTATGATAGTAAAATCTCTACAGTGTAATGATGCCAAAAATTCTCTAATAAAACGAAACGTAACAACTGTGATATAAGAATTTGTACCCTCGGTCTGATATGATTATTTATATGGGAGCAGTCAAATGCTTTGTGCTGTTAATGAAATACTGAGTGTAATAAGCAATATGGTGTCAGTGGGCACACAGAACAGATGGTACTTCCCTTTAAGGAGAATGCGGATATAGACATATTAAGTCAAGAAGACACTTCGTGATTTAACATGTGATAGGAGAGATCAGCAGATGCAAAAAGCATCATCTTTACTTATGGATATAATCAGACCCTGTACAATGAGTACTTATGCATGATGACGTTCATGAATAATGAATCTTGATTCCCAGATAGGGGTACACTATGGCATCCAAAAACAGAGAAAACAAAATCAACATTTGTGAACTTGAATTCAGTTGCCCGCGTGACGCGGTTAAAATCGGTGAGAAGCGAGACTTAAAATGAAATATTGCCACTTGAAAAAGCGATAGTGATGCAGTAAAGGGCTATGAAGAACAGATAATTGAGAACAACCTTGATAGCAGAAAGCCTGAAACCCCTTTAACCACCAGCTATTTGCATTGATGATTGTTCCCCCAAAGAAGAACAGACGGAGAACTTAGAGTATTTCCTGATGGAGAACAGCTGCACTGAGGAGAATGAACATCACGGTGAGTAGACCACGATGTATAATCCAACATGAAGTGACTGTTGCTTGGAGAAGTGAGGCATAGCGTGTGACGTGAAAACAACGGAAGTATGCGAACAATAGAAACAGGTGTGTAGGCTTACAAAGCGAAGGCTGTATTGTGATTGGATGAGATGACTGATTGAATGAAAGCGTAAGTATCCAGAGTCTTCCTGCTAGAACTACTGCTTACGCTTCCATTTCTTATTTATTTATTTATTTTTATCCCCTTTTCTCCCAATTTGGAATGCCCAATTCCCACTACTTAGTAGGTCCTCGTGGTGGCGCAGTTACTCACCTCAATCCGGGTGGCGGAGGACAAGTCTCAGTTGCCTCCGCTTCTGAGACCGTCAATCCGCGCATTTTATCACGTGGCTCATTGTGCATAAAACCACGGAGACTCTGCATGTGAAAGCTCATGCTACTCTCCGCGATCCACACACAACTTACCACACGCCTCATTGAGAGCGAGAACCACTTATCGCGACCACGAGGAGGTTACCCCATGTGACTCTACCCTCCTAGCAACCGGGCCAATTTGGTTGCTTAGGACAGTGTTTCCCAACTTTTTTCTGCCACGGCACCCTTTTTACGATAAAAAAAATACCACGGCACACCACTATCAAGTCACGTAGGTATACTACGTGACTTATATGTAATGAGGTCACAGGTGGCAAGAGCTCTAGTTGGGTAATGAAAAAACAAATGCTTCTTTTCTAATTTGTTGATTTGTTCTTGCAAATGAATTCTAGCAATGCCACAGCAAATTACTGGGATGCAAACTCATGAAGGGTAAAAAGGTAAGAGAATCACTGGTCCACTAACATTTTAAAGGGTATTTTGGTGAGGCTTGTTTCTGTGCCACAAACTTATTAGTTCAGTGACCACTTCTGGAGATGTGTAAGACAAATGAGTGTCTTATGTGGTATGAGCAAGTCATTGAATCATTTTGAGTTGTTCACGACAGAAATCTGCCTAGAGACTTTAGTGTTTAAGCATTCCTTCAGTTTGAGCATTATTTTTCATCCAAAAAGACAACAGTAATAGTCTAATAATAGTGAGTTTTAATAATGTTCTTCTCCTTCATTAAAACTTGCATGACTACAAATCTACTGACTTAAGTAGATTTTTTTAAGAATTATAAACACAAAGCAGATCTACGGTATCATTTTCCTACAGATTTAAACTGCTGAGCATGACTTTTATCAGAAAAGAGGACAATAATAGCCTAATAATAATAATTTTGAGTTTCAATAATGTTTTATCATCATTGTAAAGCGCATTTTACATGAGTTGAGTCGAGGCGTCAACGCTCCGTTCAGCGCCAGCGTCAAACGCCGCATTGCCCTCCACATGACAAGCGTTGCAGAAAGCATCACGGAGGGGCGATTTTACGAGTTTGCCATGCAAGAAAGCGGGAGATGTGCACAATAAACATTGAAAACATGTATTTGGAAGAGAGAGAGAAAAAACTGTCTGTTGCTTTGATAGCATAAAGTAATAAAAGGACTTGTTTATGTTTAGGTCTTAGCGTTTTCTTGGTAAATTTAAATTAGTTCAATAACTGGGGTCTCTGATACTTGGAAACAATAAGGTAATATTTAATTAAAAGAACATTCAATATCTCTTCACAAATTTGGATAATTTTTTAATATTTCTTGTTGCTTTGTACTCTCAAAGACATTATTTGTGAAGCAAAAACATGTGTGGAAAAAAACTTTGGTGTAAAGTGACATCACTTCATAGACTTCAATGTATTCGGCAGCACTAACGCGAGTCATGTGAAAGACCCTTAACGTGTAAAAACATCACTCACTTTAACACATTTATCATAGAGTTTCCACACTTTTCTCTCCTTGATGAACAATGAAGACGGAAGATCACGAAGTGAACAAACAACATGCCCCTCTCATTCAGACGGTCGATGCATGTACCAGGTCATTCAGCTCGTTTACAAATTAGAAGTTTCACGAGTGTCTCTTCTTCAGAGTTCAAGCTCCATTCCTGACAGACACAGATTCACTGTGCACATGCTGCTGTAGCCAAGTGCGCGATTGGCCGTAGCTGTAACCAATCAAGCGATCTGCCGTGGTAGGACTGCGGTTGCCAAGAATGCGATTGACCACTGCTGTAATCAATCAAGTGGGAGTCCGACACCTGATTATTTTTTTATTTTTTATTTATGCATTTATTTATTTTGTGAAATTTTATAATTTTTCACGGCACACCTGATAATCTTTCACGGCACTAGTGTGCCGCGGCACAGTGGTTGGGAAATACTGCCTTAGGAGACCTGGCTGGAGTCACTCAGCACACCCTGGATTTGAACTCAAGACTCCAAGGGTGAGATGGGGCAGTGCTTTTTTATTATGAAAAGGAAAATTATGAATTGGGAAACTGCAACACAAGCAACTCATTGACTATAAAAAAAAGCTGTCCTCAATGTAGGCTACACGATAAACTTGCGGTGATTTTGCGCTCGCCATGTCCTGTGTGAAAAGGCTTTTATTCGAAGAAAATGAACGAGGAAGGACATATGATATTGCAAGTTTAACCAATCAGTAGAAATGGGCGTGACGTCCATCCATTTGTGCAAATCAAATAATAAGATTGCACACTTATTTTAAGCGCTTGAATGAAAAAAAGAAAAATCTATTTGGATTCATGTTTTTCTAGTTTTTATATGAAACGAAAAAATGAAAAATAAAGTGTTTTCTCAATTTGCTTATTTCTTTCTAGATGAAAAACGAGTAAATGGTTGGTTTATTGGTTATTCCGTTTAGAAGACAAAAATGAAAAAACTAATAATCTGAATGTACACGGACCCTAAAACTATGGGTAACTGAGAATTGTGTTTCAAATGCATTATTAATATAACAAAATAACAATGTTTATTTTCAAAATCACAGACATGTCTGTTGAGTGCATGAATGCAACGGCCAATCAGAGGCGTTTAAGTTTAGTTTACCCAAAAATGAAAATGCTCTTATCATTTCAACAACTCATAAGAATACCAGCCACTCCAACTTACAACTCCCGCAACATAACAAGCTTATTGAGTCCCACGGCTACCCCAAGTAAAGTCATGGCCTCTACATGGCAGTTAAAACCAAAAATCACTGATAACTTTGTGTTGTTAGACAATAGCTCTTGCACTTACAATGACTTCTCAGTAATGGTGAAGATGCCACGCCAACTAGTGGTTGGAATAATTATCACATTTAGTGCACTGGTAATACACTGAGGTTTTGACTAAGACTATAAGCCGAGACCTAGATCCAGACCAAGACACTGATTAACGAGACCCAGATCCAGACCAAGACAGTGTTTAGACCACAAGATCAACACCCCAACTCTCATTCTTGCATAGTTCTTGGGAAACTCTTATTCTGACACAGACAGAAACCATACTCTCCTCCGCCATGTTGAAAGTTTTTGTCTCTTCCAAATCCCAAACTCAGGTATTAAAAATTATCCCCATGTTTCCCATTTGTACATGTTTATCTTCAAGGTAAACTTGTATGATAATTCCGATAGCATATGAAGGCAGCATGAGAGACATTGCCAATGTTGTGACTGAGTAAATCCCCTCACTGACAGATAAAGCATACTCTCTATCACCAGAAACTCACTCATAACACAAAAGATGGTCATTTGTAGCCATCGTAAATGTGCAATTTCACAGGGATGAATCAAAATCTCTTTCATTCTCTGGTTTAAAATATAATGAATACAAGCGGAGTAATACAAACAGTAAAGCGTCCCAGTGCTGTTATGACTCCTTTATCAGCACTCTTGGAAAACCTCTCATCCAATCAGATTCGAGGACCAAAACTATCTGTTGTATAATTGAATATATGCGACTGTGAATGAGATTTGAGAGCTGCAGAGGATGAATAGTGTTTTGAAAATAATTTTAAAATGTCGCTATTAAAGGTATCTCCTTTTGTATCCAATGAAACATAGAAAATACAGATTTAGAATGACATGAGGGTGAGTACCGGTAAATTAATTTTCATTTCGGGTGAACTAACACTTTAATTTCTCTGGTTTGATAAAAAACAAATAAATAATAAATAAATAAAATTACATATTTAAATGTTTGCTTGTGGATTTTCTTTTGTAAAGTCTCTCTGCACAGTTTGTACTAACACAGCTCTGACCTGGTTTAACTCCACTGAAAGTGGAATAAAATATTAATGGTATCAACTGACACTCACAAGCTCTCAGTAATTTGGGCAGATAGATGTACAACTCATTCATCAGTGCTGCTATTATAGTGTGCCAAAGGCTTTATTTGCACTTAAATAGAACAACAAAGAATTTCTTCGGTCTTGAACTATTATTGAGTGGTTGCTTATGAAAATTATTTCCTTTTGTGTTCCACACAAGAAAAAAAAAAAAAAACACACTGGTTTTGAAATACATAGGACTAAGTAAATGAACACAGAATTTTCTTTTTTTTTTTTTTTTTTTGTTGTGGAGTACAGTATATCTCACCTATAAAGCTACACTATATAACTTTTTTTTGTTAAAAAATAACAAAATGTTATTAATGAGAGAGTGCAACATAAATCCATCTTCCAAACAATGTATTTACTTTACCCAAATACACTTTGATAAACCTATAATAGTGATATTATATTATAAATATTTTAGAGCTGTAGGGACGGATTTCGTGGGAAATTGCATACATACATCATTCGCACGTGCGTGTTGACGTCATATCCATACACAGAGAAAATAAGATCTGGCTACTTAAGACATGTGAGTCTTGAAATGATGTTGACCACTGGTTGGTAACAATGACGATCTATAAATGAGTTACTACCATGGTCTATTTGGCCAGAATATCCTGCAGTTATAAAAACTTTACAATGTTTGACCTTATGAGACTAGCAATCGTTATGTCTAATGTTAACAAATATTGCCTAACTTTTGTAATGTCTTTTATTTGAATACATCAATGTTTCCAATAAATCAAAACAACAGCATAAGATATGGCACTTATCTGCTCAGATGACATGTTTTCGGATATCCGTCTTTTCCTTTCTTATATATTTTTTTGTACATTCGCTCTGATAAGATGTCCTGTATTCATGTGTACCATTCTTGAACCACACTCATCCGCACAGAGAATCAGAGCCGAAGCACAACCAAAACAATGTCCTTCCGCAAGACGCATGCAGTTTTATTTTTTAACCTCTAGAGGACCAATAGTTACATAGTGTAGCTTTAAATACAGCCAGAAAAGAAAGGAATTTACAAAGAAAATAATTCTGTATTAAAAAGCTATATTAATTAGTTTTAATGACAAAATGTAAATTAGATTGGTCTGTTTTGTTTGCCTCAGTGTGATTAATTTTCCAAAGAGAGTCCAACAATAACAGTAGCATGAACTTTTAATTCCCTTATGTTCATAGTTAGTTTAATTTTATGGAGCTGAAACAAACCAGTTAGCCCCTGCTGGTAGATGCAGTAACTATATCATCTGTACCCATCCGTATAAAAACATTTTTATTATAGCCAGTGGTTACCTGAAACCCTTTATTTGTTCTTAAACATTTTGCAAGCACTTTCAGAGGATAATTAATGAATTATTGTAGTAATTAAATATTTTAATGTCATCAAAAACAAATGTGTCTATTTTTGAATTAGGAAAATTGCCGTAGAAACAAATGATTTCTGAGTCAGCTCCAAAAAGAATCTCTGAGTTATCACCTTGTAATTACAGTAATTCTGTCAGGATGCAAACGCAATATTAGCTGAGAGGGAATTTCTTTCATATGTAAACAAAATGGACAAAAATTATAACTGACATATACCGAAAGGAATCAAATCATACCGTATCTAACCCAGTACTATCCATGAGCAATTGTTTACTTCCGCAGAGTCCTGCGCCAGCCGGGCAACTGCCATTGAGATAATGGGAATGCTAGTGGATATCTCTCTCCATGTATTAAACCTCCCTGGAACAAACAAGCTAGCATCAGTCAAACTCGCTTTTCATCTCCTCATAGAATCAGTTGTGTTTAGCAAACAACAAAGATCCGCCAGACACTGTTGTCTGTTTGCTCTTGAAACAGGCTCAAACATTATCAGGCAAGTTGGTTCGGCAACACCTCAGTGTAATAACCTGTTTCGCCCTGGCCTCAGGTCACCTTGTCCGCTGCACGCCGGTCATATTCACACCTGATCATTTCCTGATTAGGTTGTCACCGCAGTGCTTTGTGGCACTTATAGCCTGTATATTCTCTGCAGCTGCTAAGATCCAGGTTGACATTTACCTCTATAGATAAGTGTTATTTCCTGCAGGCGTCAGTTGGGAGAGAGGAAGATATCGGCAGGTATCAGCAGAGAGGCGAGAAGCAATAATGAGCAAACACATTACTCCTCTGAAATGAAACGCCATGGAGGAATCCCAAAATACATCAGACCTTAAATTCAGCCTCTTGAACAATTTAGCTTGATCACATATAGCTCATTTGGATCACATTAAAGGAATGTTCCAGGTTCAATACAAGTTATGCTCAGTCAGCAGCATTTGTGGCATTTTGTTGATTATCGCATAATAATTTATACTCGTCGCGTTTATTTAAAAAAAAGAGAGAGAAAAAAAAACCCTGGTTACAGTAAGGCATTTACAGTGGAAGTGAATGGGGCCAGTCCATTGACGTTAAAATACACACTGTTTCAAAAGTGTAGCCACAAGACGTACACATTATACATGTTAACATGATTTTAGTGTGGTAAAATCAGGGATTTACCGGCGTGGCTGCATTTACCAGATAACAGTGTTTATCGCGTTATGTCGTCATGTCAGCGAAGTTGTAACAGTGGAAATAACTTTACACAAATAAGGTTAGAAAGTGATTTTATCACACTAAAATCATGTTAACACATATAATGTTTATATCTTGTGGTTATACTTTTGAAACAGTGTGCATTTTAATGTTTATGGACTGGCCACATTCACCACGATTCACCACGATTGGAATTTAAGCTCATCCAAGCTGGTCTAAGCCTATACTGTAGCAGCAGTGTTGTTGATG
Organism: Myxocyprinus asiaticus; assembly: GCF_019703515.2. Taxonomy (NCBI): domain Eukaryota; kingdom Metazoa; phylum Chordata; class Actinopteri; order Cypriniformes; family Catostomidae; genus Myxocyprinus; species Myxocyprinus asiaticus. The sequence goes on along the minus strand of NC_059389.1, from coordinate 6,028,404 downwards.
GTATTGCGAATAGGTCTAGTTGTGTACATTTCACAATGCAGAAATCAAACAAAGATATCTGGTATTGTGGTTTGTTCACTCCCCTGAGCAGGAGGAAGAAGTACATTTGTTCTTATTTAACCGAATCTGTCCATTCAGTTCCACCTCAGTGGGTTAAACCCAGTGGAAAGACCTCCGGGAATTTGCTGCTGCCCTCATGCATTCGCCTCATTCGCCTTTTACCTTTCCCCACCCGCTTCCTCTCTCTCTCTCGCTCTCTCTCTCTCTCTCTCTCTCTCGCATTATTCATAATTTAATCTCACAGTCCCTCTGTGTAAATACCTCCCAGTCTGCTTATGTCCATCTCTTCCTGCCAGCAACTATGCTGATTCAGTGACATGAAATTCCTATCTGTTAGAATTTAAAAAATCATAATTTTATAATTTTATCTAAACATCTTTTGAACTGCTCTGCACTGGGATCTTCATTGATATGTTTGTTTTTGGAAATGCGTTAATTTCGCTACGTCGATCATGTCAACCTTCCATCCACACTTCGCGTTGTAGTTTGGACAGGGAAAACGGAGATATTCAAAAACGATTATGTATTTGTTGTCAGGGGCAGACTGGGAAGAGAAATCGGCCCGGGATTTTACATAGAAACTGGAAACCGCTGTCCTTTTCTGCATATCGCGGCGCCGTTTTGTGGCCCGTTCTGCATAACGCGGCAGCCCATTTCAGCTTATTGCGGCCCATTTGGTCCCGTTTTGCAGCCGGCCCTTCGGGAAAAGTCCCGGTTCTCCCAATGCAAGTCCGCCCCTGTTTGTTGTCATGTGACACAATCATGTGATCCATTCTACCCAAAACAATCAAGATGGCAGCCCATGTTGTAGCGGTGTTGTTGTGCCTGCTATCCACTTTGATAGCGCTGTTAAACATAAATATTACTTAGTACAACCTTCACATTGCATTCCTTCAAAGGCGACTGGAAGTTTACTAAGAATTGCTGTCTGGTGGCAGAACAAGAGAACAATTGCAATTTAGATCATACATGGAAATGACACAGGGCCACGCTTCTTACGTTTTTTTTTTTTTGCAATGCCCACTAAGGGGATATAAGCAGGACTTCATTTAAAACATCAGAAATTGATTGGACTTTCAAAAAGTGGGCGTTCATGATCAGAATGGAGGAAGATATTTGGGAAAAAAAGGAAAGTTATTAGTATTAAAGTGATAACTTTAACACAAAGATTCTGTAACAGTGCCTCCTGCTGTTGTGGAGGTTGTTTCAGTGCAGACAGGAAATGGCAGAATGATCCTGTGTTTCAGCACAGTGGAATGTCAGTGAAATGAAGCCGGACAGGACAGCCATGACCCTGTGACTTGTGCCCTTATGATGTGAGTGACTGACTGATTGATGGATGGGTAGATTGAGACACAGCAATGCTTCTGTTACTGCCAGCAACTGACCGCTATGTGCATCTGACCCTTCATAACCTTTACCTGACAGAGATGTGACAGATGAGCTGTCCATACACACACACACAAACTATGTCCTTCATTCTAGTGTCTCCTAGTCATTTAGATGTTGAAATCTGAGCGAGATACCTCGGCTGACCCATGTTCTTCATCAGAGCTGAGAACAACTACGGCGGCTGCCATCTAATCAGTACTGCATTATTAGAATTTGTACCCTTTCTACAATTTAATGCTTTTTCAGGCTGATTTCACACTTGGCTTGATTGCTTGGTTCAAACCTGAGTTAATTTCCACCAACAACAAAAACAATTTTTTGTTTTGTTTCCAGTAAAAAATATATAAACAACTTAAAATAAGACAATAAGTACATTTAATTGAGAAGCAAAATAAGATATTAAGATTTGTTTTCAGAGAAATTAAAAAAAATTAAATTAGTGAGGTTTATGCTTAAAACAAGAAACACTTATTTGCCAATGGGGTGAGAAAAATAAACCTCAAAAAGTGTATTGTGTTCATTTATTAAATTTCTCTGAAAACTATACTTAACCATTCTGATGGTTGATGTGAACATTAACTGTAGCTCCTGACCCGTATCTGTGTGATTTTATGCATTGCACTGCTGCCATATGATTGACTGATTAGATAATCTTATGAAAATGTAGGGGTACAGGTGTACCTAATAAAGTGCTCAGTGATACACTGATTAAGGACTGATTACTGATGACTACTTTTATTGGAGAGTGGTTCACACCAACCAATCAGCATACCAATCAAATATAATCAGGTCTGCACCAAAAACTGAAGTCAAAATGTCCTTAAGCACCACAACATCATCATCCTAATCCATAAACTCTGCTTTATCACTACCACTTAGACCTCCAAAACAAATTTCTGTTTATTTTACATTAAACAGTCAAACAGAGCTGTTTAACCTCCACATGCGTGTTTCTTCAGGAACTCCTGGTACCTGATTCCCATTCAAATCTGTTATCAGTTTTTACTTGACTAGAACTTCATCCTCCGTATCAGAAAATACATGAATAACTTTGTTAATGTTGGTAGAATGTAGAATTTTCTTATCAGCTTGTGGAAGTATCTCAAGTCTGACCTTTTTATGCATTCCCATAGGATGGCAAACACAACTACAGGTGAGGTGGGATTAAAGTCAAGGCAGTCACAGATATTTTCAGGGAAAAGCCGGATACATACAGTATAATGCCCGCAATGATTTTGGGGTCTGAAACAAATTTTGTGAATCAGAAGAGATTTAATTAGCAATAGGGCAAAATTGGTCGTAAATCGCTATTTTTTTTTTTTTTTTTTTTTTTTTTAACAGCAAAACATTGCCAACATTAGTATAAGAGCTTACTTGGGTTTGTGCAGAATCATTTTAATATCACCTGTCAAGAGCTATGTTTCCATCCAGGTTGCGAATTTAATTTATGCAAGAGAAAAATAAAAAGGAATATTGTAAAAACAATGCAAATAAAGCAGCGTATTGTACTCCATATGTATTAAAGAGAACAAAATTGACACTTCTAGGAAAATTGACACAAAACAGAATGAAAATGGAAGTTTAAGCCACTGTGGCTCTTTTATTAAATGTAATACATTCCTACTTGTGTTTTTTTTATTTTTTTTTTTTATTATTATTATTATTTTAATATGTTCCTTGAGTTTCACTGTAGTTTTTTGCACAACAAAATATTTGTACATTCACACATTTGTAAAACATAATCATATTCCACCCTCATTCTGACCCTCTGAAACACTCTGTTTTGGTGCTGCTTCTCCTTTAAGACTTGACAATTAACGCCCACTGTTATGATTGTCTCTCTGCTCTTGACTGACCTGCTCTCTCTCTCTCTACTTGCCATCTCACTGCTCAACGCTACTGGGCGGGGCTACATAAGTGATTAAAAATAAAGTAGGTGTTGATGTGTTGTTGTGGAGGCGGTCAGATGCAAATGTCTACCACAGTGTGACATCACAATGTGGAGGAAGTAGAGAACAAGTCGTTTTGGCAGCAACAAATGCTCTTTTTGCAGTGAGGAGAAAGTTTTGAGTTCTGAAACTTAAAGTATATTTTTATTGTACAATGACAACTTATATGTCAAAAGATCAAGGAAAATTCAACTTTTTATGTCATGACCCATTTAAATGTTTGCTAGTGTTAAGCAGCATATGTCTGGGAGCGAAAAGTGTCAGATAGTTCTGGGAGGTAATAGTAACCAATCATTGCGATGATGGCCTTTGGCATTTCAGAATAACCAGAGCAACATTTGAGATGTTATGCAGTGGTAATAATTCTATTCTTTGGGCAAATTATATATTCACTTGTCTTGTGGAGGTAAATTCACATGACTTTTTTGATGTGCATCTATAAATTCTATAGCTATATATTTGGTAAATGCATTTCCAGTTTATGCGCATGTCTTCTTACTAAATAAAAAATGTATTCACCTTAAGGAGTGTATGAGTTTTTTATGCGCATTTTGGAAACTTTCGCATCTTGGTGTTTCCATAAAGCATTTCTTATGCAATATCACAAAATCTGCATAAAAATATGTGGATAGAAACTCAGCTATTGAGGATATCAGAACATGGTTGATGATGTAAATGTCCAAAGATGTATCAGGTTTCCACAGTCTTGGAAAACCTGAAATGTCAGGTAATTTTAAAAATGTCACGGAAATGAATAAAATCAATGTAATCAATTTTAGAGTTATAAAATCATTTGCTATCCTTTTCTGAGCAAAGTACTATAAAATTTTACAACTTCGTTGCCATGACAACGTAACACCGCAAACCCTGTAATCCTGTTAAATGATTACTTAACCAACTTTCCAGTTCAAATATAACAAAAGTTTTAACAGATTAATGCAAGTGCTTTTATAAAATTATAAACTTCGCATTTCTGTCATTAAACCCTCCAAATATCGGCCCCATTCACTCCCATTGTAAGTGCCTCACTGAAACCTTGATTTTTGTTTTATTATTTATTTATTTATTTAGGAACAAGTCAAAATGTTTTTTTGTTTTTTTTTGTGGTAATCATAATTATGCCACAAATGCTGTCGATTGAGCTAAACTTGTATTGAACCCGGAATATTCCTTTGAAAATGTATGGATATTTCTAATGGAAATGTTTGTTTTTTTTATTTTTATTTTTATTTTTTTAAGAAATGCTCTGCACTTAAATATTTCATCTGCTAGACATTGCTCTTTGTGAGTGCAGTCTCTATAAAATTATTTTTTCAATAATCACAAATGACTAGAAAGTCATGGAAATTCGTTGGTCAAAAGGAGTGGGATGTACAGTATATTCTACTGTCTGACATACTAAATTGTCTGACATAAAAGACCATTGATATCTGTCTTCACTTTTACATTTGGCAGATGCTTTTATCCAAAGTGACTTACAGTGCCCTTATTACAGTAACAATCCCCCTGGAGCAACCTGGAGTTAAGTGCCTTGCTCAAGGACACAATGGTGGTGGCTGTGGGGTTTGAACCAACAACCTTCTGCTTACCAGTTCAGTGCTTTAGTCCACTACACCACCACCACACTTTTACCTAAGAGGTCACGATTGTCAAATTGTACAACTGAAAATCATAAAGGTCTTTAGTAGTTTCTGTGGCTAACAGTTGTCATCAGTGATTACAGTCTCCAGCAGAGAGAGCTGTCACAAAAACAGGCAAACCAAATGTCAGCAACCTTCATAATGACAATAACCTCCATTAAAAAGAAATCAAAAAGAGCCTTCCTGTAGTCTAGAGATGCTGAAAATATCAGCAGGCAGAATCACAAATTACCCCACAGAGTTATAAAACCACATCAGCCAAGGACACTGAAAAACAGCCAGACGTGGCTTTCAAACCACATTTACTTCCAAATTTCTCCCTGTTTTTCCCGTTCTGGAGAAAAGAGCAACCATGTCTAAAAAATAATAATTCTGTCAGCTGCTTATTTGGCCCTGTGCACTGTGAGGTAGACTAGGTTGGACGCCTGTCTGGTGTTGTCGTAGAGATGGGTATAACGATGCCTGTTGTTGCTGTAGAGATGAGAATGAAGACGTCTTTTTCAAATGTGTGCGGTTCCTCCCTGCACCAGCCTGACACCACAAATACAGTGTTGATAAATCTGCCAGCACTCCAAACGTTGAGACAAACTGAAGTTCTCTCAGTAATAAAGTGATTTCTCTCTCTTTTCCAGAGTTAATGGTGTTCTGCAGGGCTCAGCTTTCATGAGGTTGAGTCATGAGCTTGCTTGTCTGTCTTGTAGCCCATCAAATTCTACCCCAAAAGCTATTAGCTTATGTGAAGAGGAGGAGGGCGTGAAGGGGAGGAGCGGTTCATCCACCAGAGGGCAGAGGAGCGGTTGAGGACCGGGTGACAGTGTGTCCGGGAAGCAATTTTTTCCCCCGCTCTCCTCTCTCTCTCTCGCCCTTTCCCTCTCCCCACACCTCCCCTCGTCTCTCCCCCAGGTACCCAGGAGGCGGGGTGGACCACCGGCTGACAGAACGGCCAGAAGGGCAGCGTCTCCCCTCCAGAGATGGGGGGGAGTAAGTCAGTCCGGCCTGAATCGGATGGGGGAGGAGTGTGACATGGAGGAGGGTGTGGCCGGGCCTTGAGTGTGCACGGCCGGCACTGAATCAGCTGATCAGCAGGAGAGCGAGATAAAGGGGAGCCGGAGACGCCAGTTCGAGAGAGAAAGAGACGCACGCGGCCACACTGCATGTGTGTGTCTGTTTGTCGTATGTTGTTTTAAGTTTTACCATTAGATTTTATGTTTACTGTTCAGCTGGTTCCTGCCTCCTCCTTGCCCATCCTTGAACTGTTACAGCCTATTTGTTGGGTATTTTATTTGGTGCCTCATTACAAATCCTAAAATATCACATGATTAGCCTATAATCAAAGCTACAAATGGTAAAATTAAACATTTAACTTTGTGTTTGCAGTTAGCTTACGGTTAGCAAGATAACCAATTAGCCCACTAAGCTAGCATATTCTACATAAGTTACTACATGATAACTTCAAACACAATATTTTCTCTATTAATCCTACACTGATGTTCAATTGTAAAAGGGTATGGCTAAAAAGATCCACAAGTACGCAAATGCAAATGAGAATGCATAGCCAGCGTATAGCAAGTAACAAAATAAATAGTTTGTATTACTTCTTAATCTTTTTTGTTTTATTATAATTTATCACTATTATTATTATCATGGAATTAAAAAGAATGGGGACTGGCACATTCACAAAAAATGATCATAAAAGTAGTCCATAGAACTCTCATGACATATTTATGTCTTTTAATTTAGCGTTGTGTGAGGAACAAATGGAAATTTAAATCATTATTCTTCACTGACAATCTACTAGGCCTAATCTTACAATAGCTGTGTCCAAAATCGCTCACTCGTTTCCTTATTTACTATTTCCTATAAAGTGGCTGTCAGTGAGTGCACTATATCCGCAAGGAGTCAACAAAGCAAGTGATTTCGGACGCTGACGTAAACACCGAGCATCAGAGAGAGCCCTGGAGCTGTCACAGAAACAACTTCGTCATATACTGTATGCACTTAAATTTGGAAAAGACAACAGTGTTCATCGATCAGCACTGTATTAATCACCCATAGTGCTTGTGAGGAAAGTATGGTTTGACATTCAGCTGATTTGCACAGAGGGGGAGAGAGGGTAACCAGGACCCATCAAATGCATCTTTTGCTGTCCAGCAAGATGAGGCAAGATGATTTATATATTAATATGAAAAAATAATCTGCACTGCTCAACATGTGCTGCTAGAGTTAACAGCTAGAGGGTGCCCCACTATCACGCATTTCTTCCTGAAGCATTGAATGGATGGAAACTGTTTCATTACATGCAGCCTTTTGCGGTGTAGTAATCGTGCAAGGCCACATCACAATTTGGATGCAGAGCAGAGCTTGGTTTCCCAGGGGGGCGGCCCCATGTTGCTTACCAAGATAGGCCCCCAAGATGACCCAGAAGCATATCTGGAGCTCTTTGAGCAAACCGCCCAAAGCACTGAAGTGGCCACAGGGACAGTGGGCGGTGCATCTGCTACCACTGCTGACCGGGGAAGCCCACATCGCCAACCTCCTGGACTACTCAGTGAAGAAGACTATCTTGCAACGGTTCGGCCGTAGCCCAGAAGAACATCGCTAGCATTTCCCCTCCTTAATGCTGAGAGAGGTCGGCTACCCATTTGCCTTCACCCAGCAGCTCTGCAACGTCTGCCGCTGGTGGGTGCTGGCCAAGGAGGACAGCGACGCCAATGATGTTGTCAACTTGGTGGTGCTGGAGCAGTTTGTCTCCCAGTTGCTGAAGGGGATGACTGAGTGGGTCCAGTGCCACCGACCAGCGTCACTGGATGAAGCAGTCCAGCTGGCGGAGGACCATCTGGCAGCGTATCCAGGTGCAGGCATGCCCCCTGCCTTTCCTTCCACTAATGTCACCGCCCCTGTTCTCCCCCCCCACCTCCTTCCATCCTGTTCCATTTCCCCAGAAACAGGGAAACATTCCCCCAAGACCAGCCTCTTGGGCTTGGGGGTCTACTGCTCCACTTAACCCTGTCTCTCTCCACTCTTCATCCTTGGTGAAGGAGCCCACGGCCATGAGTGTGGGTCTGCTGGAGTTGCAGAGAGCCGGGTCATGGCCCCGAGCAGTGTCCGGTAATGGAGGTGGGGTCTTGATTCAGGTCCCCGACACCCCACAGACCGCCTCCGATCGAGCAGGGACGTAACAAATACCCATGAGGATTGAGGGGGGTATATACCAAGCCTTGGTGGATTCCGGTTGTAATCAATCTTCCATCCATCAATGCTTGGTTCAAAACGGGGCAATGGATTCAAATAATCAGGTAAAGGTGAGGTGTGTGCACGGGGATATTCATGACTATCCTGTAGTGACCGTCACCATAATATTCAGGAGACAAAAGCATAATATTGAGGCAGTGGTTTGTCCTCGCCTCACCCATCCACTAATTTTGGGAAACAATTGGCTGGCTTTTCACTCATTATTGAAGGGGTTGTGTGTGGATATGCGATGTGCGAAGCACTGGCTGGGGAGGCATGGCCTGGGCCGCCTGCAGCTGCTCCACGTCAGACTGAAGCTGGGGAAGGGGAGGTGTCACCCTCCCCCTCCTTAGGGAATTCCTGGCAGTTGATTTCCCGCTAGAGCAGTCATGAGACGAAACCCTGCGACACGCCTTTGATCAAGTGATTTTGATTGATGGTCAATGGCTCCAACTGGGCATCGCACTCTCATATCCATACTTTTCAATTTTAAAAGACTGGTTATATAGAGTGACACAGGACACTCGCATGCAAGAAAATACAACCCAGTTGTTGGTACCAAAGAGCCGTCAGGAAATGTTATTCCAGGCAGCTCATCGTAATCCGATGGCAGGTCACTTGGGACAGGGGAAAACACTAAGCCGCCTTACAGCCCATTTTTATTGGCCGGGCATTCACAGGGATGTTTGCCGGTGGTGTGCGGCATGCTGTGAAAGTCAGCTGGTGAATCCACCGGCCACTCCAAAAGCGTCCTTGCACCCTCTTCCATTGATAGAGGTTCCTTTTGAGCGAATTGGCATGGGCCTCATCGGGCCATTAGTGTGTTAGTCCTAGTGGATTACACAATGTGATACCCAGAAGCAGTGCCGCTGCGCAACATCTCAGCACATAGTGTTGCTGATGTACTCTTCAAAATGATCTCCCGAGTAGGGATTCCGAAAGAAATCCTCACTGATCAGGGCACGGCTTTTATGTCACATACTGTACACATATTGTAAGCTGTACAAATTATTGGGTATTAAATTGATTCAGACCAGCATGTACCATTCCCAAACGGACGGCTTGGTCAAACGATTTAATAAGACTATGATTCGTAAGTTTGTGCACGAAGATGCTCGGAACTGGGATAAGTGGCTCGAACCCCTGTTATTTGCCGTGCGAGAGGTCCCGCGAGTCTCTGTCATGGCTGTCATGGACTTCTTCTCTAGAAAAGGGCGGGGGGGAGTGGGCAGGCCGGGCTGTTCCCCCGACCTGAGTCGGTCGGTGGTGGTGGTATGTGGAGGCGAGGGCGTGGCCGAGCGTTCGTCTGGGGAGAGACGAAGTGGTAAGGGTATTCACCTGAGATGAATTGCTGATAATTGTGATTTCTATGTTCTCAGTGAGAGGTGGGGAGATAAAAGGCGGCCCAAAACCCCAGAGAGGGAGAGTGTGTGTGTGTGTGTGTGTGTGTGTGTGTGTGTGTTTAGCCCGCAGTGTTGAGTGTGACATTTTCTTTAATTGTAAAAATAAAATATTTTTGAGTTGGATCCGTCGCCTCCCACTTCCTCCTTTCCCTCCTCCACAAATGAACCTTGTTACAGATACCATATAGATGTCTCAGAGCTCAAAATCTACAGGTTTGGAGCATTTTTGATGATTTTTCTCCTCATCATGAACAGTAAGTGCTACTTTTACAACTGTCACATCACCAACGCTGTTTTTTCCTCATTAATGTGAAAATGACAACAAAAAAAAATAGGTATTACATATAGCATGTTCTGAGGAGTGCCAACTCTTCTACATTATGTGGCTATTATTAATTCTGGATTGAGTATTGAAATTCACAGTTTTTAAATAGTTGTTGGTCTCTAAAAAACTGTAAAATGATCGCACTACTTTCTCTGTGTCTGATTTAGAATGGGTAGAACTCTAGATCTAACAACTTGTAGATCAAGTTAAACGTTACTGTTATTCTTGCGGTCAAAATTTGCACTGTAAAAATCTATGCCAGCTGTAACTAATCAATGCTGGCAAGTGACCATGGTATAAGTGGAATAATCCACAGCTAGGTGTGCGTTAAATTATTTTAAATGCACTTCGCAGAGGCAATCACCCTCTGCCCTGCGTCGGGGGGTTCTTCACCTCCACGTTGTGCATTTAACACACACACATTAGTATTACACACATATTATTATTATTACTAATAATACTTGTTATTCTTATGAAATGGTATATATACAATAAATCTTCATTCTGTTTGTCTGTTTGTATTTTTGTTTTTCACCAAATGGCAGCAAATGCTCCAAAAGCCTGACACAATCTGTTATTTTCTTAATTTGTCAGATTAATGAAGTATATGTTTTTACAGAAGTAAAATTAATATAAAATGTGTTTATTTTATTAATAAATTGTGTAATTTAATATTTTTTAAAAATTAAATTAAGTCTAAATACCATCAAATTCCAAATGTAATTCAAAAGTTTATGTCAAGAATTTCTTGAAATTAATTTCCTTTATAACAAATCTATTCAATATATGATAACCATATCCTGGTCAAATTTGACTCAGCAAAGGTGTCAGCCTGTAATGAACAGTAACCAAGGGTTTATGTTAAGAAATAATATAATATTAAAGGAAAATAGGAATAGCAAAATAATATTAAAACAAAAATAGAAGATTGGGAATGTGAGCTGAGTTTTAAAAAAGGACTTATAACCATGCAATCTCATTTTGGCAAGAATATGCTTGGAAAATTAATATGATATATTTCATAACACCAGAAATATCCTTTAAGTATAGTAGGTGGCTAATTTATTTACAAGAATTACAAGAAATTGGAGAAGACAAGAAGCCCCTGTTTTAAAAGTTTGCCTGAATTTAGTACTCAAAGTTTATTCAGTGGAGATGGTAACATATTCAATTAATAGTAAAAATATATTTTAAAAAGGGCACCATTTAATTTTTTTTTTTGTTGTTGTTTTTTTTTTGAAATGCACATATGCATTACTTATTTGGAATACAATTGTGCAAATTGTGAGAGATATGTATGTATACAGTATAATGTAGATACAGTGGGTTAATTTATGTGCATATGCATCAATTTATTTATTTATTTACGTATTTATTTATTTTCTGAACAATGTATGGGTGGTGGGGGAAAATTATCAGTACACACAAAAAAGAGAATGTAAATTAAATGTACAATGTAATGTACAATGTAATTAGAAATGTATTGAATGAGACACAATAAAGTATATATATACATATATATACCACAGATCTGCTGAATGCTTGATTCTGATTGGTTGACAGACGTTCTAAGGTGTGCAACTATTTTTCAAGTAAACGCATGGCTATGAAGTAGTTCAAAGTCTTGACCGCATAACGGTTCCATATCACTTCGCCAAATCGGTTAAGAACATCAAACAATGTCTATAATAGCCTAAATTTTTTCAATTTCAGTTGAAAAGCTCCCTCGTCTCGACCGCACTTGCACACACTCACACACATACATACGCACGCGTATATACACACACACACACATTGAGACTTGTGTCACGACCAACAAATAGAGCCACACCCCCCACGACTTCATCAATACAACAGTTTTTATTATCCAAAATAACTTTTAATATGTGAAACTTTTTATGTTTCAATGTATTTCGCCCTAATCAGCCTCACATACAGTAGCTATAATGGAAAGTACCGCGCTACCCCTCCCCCTCTCTTTCACTCTCACACACGCAAGCACGCAAGCACACACACACAAACAAACACACACAAACACACACTACCTTGTTACTCCTATGCTGAAAAGCAGTGCCTCCTCCGTTGATAGTTCTGAAGTGATGTTTTCGAACTAGCAACGAAGGCTTGAGCTGCATCAGAGCAAGATGCTGAATCCGTGGCGGAAGAAAGTAGTTCCACTCACAAGAGTGTTTTAGGGACGAAAACCAGAAAATGCCTTGAGCTAAAACTCTGAACGATGTATTAAGGTGTGGTAACTGTTGTATAACTGGAATAATTGACTCCGGCCTGTTGAATTATTGAAAAATAATGCACACACCAGGTGCAACGGTCACTCCGCTGCGCGTTGTGCATTATTTTTCAATAATTCTACAGTCCATCGTCAATTATTCCTTATACTATATACATGTAAACATGTCTTGCAAGAATGGAAGTGAATTAGAATGATTCATTCACTTAAAAGACTAGCTTATAGTTGTTCGTGACCAAAACATCAGTAGCACTAGTGCTTTTCTTATGTGACAGAAAAAATCACAGCAAAACCGAACACGTGGAGGCAAAACTCTGATTCCAGCAATCCTACATATTTCAAAGGGGCTCATGCATATTATAATGTAATGTTGTCCCAATCTATGAAAGTAAATCTGTAAATTATCACAACAGATTGCTGTGACGCCTACACTTATATTCTAACTGTTACCATCATGTTGTCGTCTCATTTGTGCATTCATGTGAGTGAATCGCTGACATACAGCATGTAGGTTCAGATCCACACTGCAACAACTTGATTCGAGAACATTTATAGATTTTTTTGCAGGCAATTGCAATAGGTCAGTTAGGTTGAAGAAACTACTTTGAAACTGTTACAAGCTAATTATAATTTGAAGTACTTAAACCATAAGCAAACCACAGAGCTATATGTTAGCTACTATAAGCTAGTGACAAAAAGCAGATGTTGTAACTACATTCAAGCAATTTAAGGGGGCAATATGGTTTAAAGATATAATTATCTGAGATAATTTATGTTCGCAATCAGAGCACTATTTACAGTATCTGTCACAAATTCAATGAGGATCTCAGTTATGGTGACAACATTTAACTTGAGCAAACAAACTTACACCAAATACGACTTATAAAACTTGAAAAACGTAATTAGTTACAAATGTGGCGCATTAACTTCTGTGCAGCTTCTCAATCGAATTATTAAAAAAAAAAAAAAATTCAAAACAATACAAATTGATTCGCAAAAATGAATCACACTTCCCAACTATATGAGTGAGAAATGACATTCTAGGAGCACACATTTATTTATTGCTTCAGTTCACTCGGCTAAAAAAATACGGACCCACATTATATTCTGCGTTGTACTTAAGCATTTGATACTGTGTACTTATTGTGTACATACTTGTGTGTTGTTGCATTGTACTTACATTTAAAGTACCTGCACTTAATTACATCTGTAGTTACACTGTTAACCTTACCCCTAAACCTAACCCTAATCTAACCCTTACCTTAACCCCAACCCCTACTCCTACACCTACCCGTACCTCAAACTCAGTAGCAGCAAAGGTTAATATTGGTAAAATTTTGCAGAACAGCATGCAGTTACACAATAAGTACATTGTATTGTCTGTATTTTAATGTTAGTACATAGTAGTTAAAGACACCAATATAAAGTGGGACAAAAAATATAATGTGCTAAAAAAAAACAGCCATGTAGCATTTTGTCAGGATACAATGCTACTTGGGGAAAAAACTGCTTGTCATTACAAAAGCAATACTGTTTTGAACAGCCTGATCTCACATAAAAATCGGCAAGTGTGTGCCGATTTTCTTAAGCCGAAATCGGTGTACATTGACCAAATTTGAAAACACTGCCTCCAGAGGCTAAAGCGGTAAGTGTTTCAGAGCATATAAACAAGTGTGACATTCATTTATATCCATGAGAGGTTGCCAGAAGCCAGTTGTAAAAAATAATTGTTTTCAGCTGAACAGGGTGTAAAACAGTAAAGAGAAAAGCTTGGGCCTGGGTAGCTCAGTGGTAAAGACGCTGGCTACCACTCCTGGAGTTTGCTAGTTCGCTAGTTCGAATCCCAGGGTGATTAGTGACTCCAGCCAGGTCTCATAAGCAACCAAATTGGCCCGGTTGCTAGGGAGGGTACAGTCACATGGGGTAACCTCCTCGTGATTGCTATAATGTGGTTCGTTCTCGGTGGGGCGCGTGGTGAGTTGAGCGTGGATGCTGTGGTGGATGGCGTGAAGCCTCCACACGCACTGTCTCCGTGGCAACACGCTCAACAAGCCACGTGATAAGATGCGCAGGTTGACGAGCTCAGACGTGGAGGCAACTGGGATTCGTCCTCCAACACCCGGACTGAGGCGAATCACTACGTGACCATGAGGACTTAAAAGCACATTGGGAACTGGCCATTCCAAATTGGGAGAAAAAGGGGAAAAGTTCAAAAAGCTTATTTTATTTAATCTACCACCCCCAACCAAAACCCAAATCTTACCCTAACCATTAGTAGAGACAAAATGCAATGTTAGGGATAAAAATGCAACCTCCTTATCACGCTCGTGATTGTTTATACAAATGTGATTACTTCCTCGTTTGAATTGGGATTGAACTGTGGTTTCCCATGCAACTGACCCAATGCGCTACCAGTCATGCCATGACGGAAAGTAATTGTTGTTGAGCTGTTCCAAATATGTCCGATGGGAGACAGGGCATGTCAGTGAGTTGGCATACTGTTGCCGATCCTAGGGTACCGGAACTTTCAGAAACAGCATGCCGACTTCCCATATGATCATGTTGGTTTTGAAAACAGCTGAGCTACTGAAACACTATCAACTAAGTTACTAGTTTTTTTTTTTTTTTGTTTGTTTGTTTGTTTGTTTGTTTGTTTGTTTTTTATATCCAGTGCAGTTTTAGTTTGTTTCTTTTTCAAAAGGAGTAGAATCAAATTCACCTTCACCTAAGCTTAACTCTGCCTGGAGATACTGTGCTTGTCATTTCAATGTTTTGTTGCTCTTTTTTGATCATCAAAGATCAGGCACTGGTTTACCAGGATAAAACGCAGAGAAAAAGACAGTCTTTCATGATATTAATATGTTTGGAAGTTTAATGCAATAACGCGGGTACATTGGAGCTTAATGTTATGATGGTAGAACTTTTGACAGATCTGAATTCCAGGAAGTGCTGATTTCCTGGAGAAGAACTGGAAATTCATCTGTCTTTGTGTTTGACAAGATCAAATGAGACCAAGATATTTTTTGGTGTCCTTTGGTAATTAGGGGTGGCGGGTATGATAAATTGTATTTATCACAGTAACTGTATATTTTGCAATATAGTTATTTTTGCTCTTTTTATATGGAATTTCATAGATGCAAACCAAAAATAAGGTAATTCATAACAAATAAATAAGTCTGGCTTCAGTGCAAAAACATATATAATTTTGCTGAGGTTTTGAATGTTAAAATGTAAGGGCATTATAACATTCAAAACCTAAAAAAAATATATATATATATATATATATATATATCTTCTCTCTAGTGCATGGCATTTCAAAAATTGGCCACTCTGAAATATGGTCACGTGACATTAGTTCAGAGTGACTCCACCCTGACCAGAAGATTCTGCCAGCCCAAACACTTTTCCATGTGCTCTCAAAATACTGTCCTACTCCGCTAAACATGTTACCTAATTGCATCTGTGGCATTTCTGTTTTGCATTACTTTTATTATTATTTTTTTACAATGCAACTTAATGTCATTACTAAAATCGACTAGTCAGTAGTTGCCTAAACGACTAGTCGACTAATCTGTGAGCACGTTTTCATGCACCGATTATGCTTCATTAGCCAACAACATGTGTGGTCATTTAACGCCCTAAAGGGCGTTCCTTTAAGGTCATAAATGGTTTAAGCAAAAACCGATCCAATCGACAACCTTTACCAGTAAATACCTTTACCTGTATACTTACCAGCTTATCCAAAGTGCGCAATGAAAAGGAAAGGAGGGATGAGCCGAAATAACTTTTTGTGGTAATGAACATTATGCCCCAAATGCAGTCGACTGAGCTTAACTTGTATTGAAACCAGAATATTCCTTTAAGAAACCCTTGTATAATTAGACTGGTTAAGCCCAGTCACACTGTTTCTTGGGGGGGGGGGGGGGGGTATATAACACGCATTCTTGTGTCCCTGCCACTGACTTTACTAAAAAGTATCACAAAGCAGTGGTAGTGTGCATGCATCGAATCCATCCTTATTGGCTCCCAGTTAAAAGAGGATACTTTGAAAGACTAGAGATTTCAACTGTGTGTGAGATGTAACTATACGCGGAAAAACTAAGTACCCTAGCATTTGCATGTTCTCTCAAGTACTTGCAGTTGTACTGTGTTAGCATCAGTTCTTGTGCGAACATTTAAGGGATAGTTAACCCAAAAATTAAGGTCCAAAATCACATGCACAGAAAGTCTGTCCCTTGTCTGTTTGTTTCGGTTTACGCTTCTATCCTTGTCACCGGCGGGAAGGGTCATGTGATTTAAATGTTCACCAGCTGTCTGAATCACAGGCCTGTCAGCACTACAGCAAAGAAGCACTGCAACCTTTCAACACACTCCCAGACTGTGTGCATGTGTGTGTGTGTGTGTGTGTGTGTGTGTGTGTGTGGATGCTTTTAAATGCTGACAGTTAAATGCAGCATTCTCGTCCCAGTTTGTTGTCTTTTCCTGACAGAAATCATCGTCTCAGGGTTTTGGCTGCTTTTTTCTAGTAATCACAGGCGTTTTTTGTTTCCTCCTCAACTGTGACACTGAAACACTTCTCTCGCACAAAGGTGTGAATTTAGAACTGCAAGAATCATTTGTGGAAGAGACGATTTTGCTAGCACAATCTGTCTCCTGTTGTTTTTGTGTGTGTGTGTGTGTGTGTGTGTGTGTGTGTGTGTGTGTGCGCTTGAAACTGCTGACAATGGTTCAGATCCAGAAAACCCAGCAGCAAACATCTGTTTGAGTTGCACACAAGAAAGCAAAAAATAACAACGTCACAGAACAGAATGCTTCATCTTTATTCTAAATTCTGCCTTTACATACAGTACACACATATTTTACTGCTAATAACTGAGCTACATGCTGGTCTCATATGAGGACCTAATTTATGTTAATACACATTCCTGGTCTTATGCATGATTCATCTGTGCATGTTGTTCCAAAGAAAAAATGTTTGCCTTTGAAATTTAATAACTTAGAAACTTGATTAAACACTGAAAATCACTTTTTGGTCGATTGTCACAATCCTGTCCAACGAACCGGCTCCATTCTGGTATGTTACGCCCAATTTCCTTGATCCAATCAGTTCAGCCTTTTTTCTCTTTCACTCGGAAAAACATCTGTTTCACTTAGAATGTCTAGTGTCATTTGGAATGTCCTGTTTGACTTTAGAATTATGAAGTAAGTGGGGCCTGGATAGCTCAGCAAGTAAAGACGCTGACTACCACCCCTGGAGTCACGAGTTAGAATCCAGGGCGTGGTGACTCCAGCCAGGTCTCCTAAGCAACCAAATTGGCCCGGTTGCCAGGGAGGGTAGAGTCATATGGGGTAACCTCCTCGTGGTCGCTATAATGTGGTTCTCGCTCTAGGTGGGGTGCGTGGTGAGTTGTGCATGAATGCCGTAGAGAATAGCGGTCTCAGATGGTCTCATTGATGGTCTCAGACACGGAGGCAACTGAGATTCGTCCTCCGCCACCCGAATTGAGACAAGTCACTACGCCACCACGAGGACTTCGAGTGCATTGGGAATTGGGCATTGCAAATTGAAAAAAAAAAAAAAAAAAAAAGAATTATGAAGTCAAATGTGTTGTGGAAAAAAAGTTTGTTTTCGTAACATTCATCTAAATGAAATAACGTTTTCACTATACATTCAAGTCCTACTCTGCATTATTTTTTTTAATTATTATTATTAAAAAAACATTTTTTGGAATTTTCAGTTTCAACAGGAAATATGTTATATTATGGAAGTAAAATGGGTTGCAAATGCCATTTTATGTTGACCCTAATAACTACATGAAACAGCATTCACAGCTCATTTTATCAGAGACGCGATGAGCAGAGATGGACCACTTCTATGAAAATGAATGGTAGAAACTGGAACGGTCAACAGATGTAGAAAAGGAAGTCCCACCTTACAGGTAAGGGAGCCAATCACATTTTAGATACAGACATCAATCAACTCGAGAACACACATGCACATTAGCAATTTATGATACCAGTGTTGTCAGATTTTACTGCTGATTTGAAATATGTTCTTTGATCGTAATCTTGACTAACTGTTTTGGAGATTTCGGTCTTTCCCCATTCAAGTACAGCTGTACTTGTATCCACAGGAAATAGCTGCCCAGGAGCATTCCCATGATGAGCCTCAAGTGCAGGGACATTTCTAAGCATAGGCGAACTAGGTGGTCGCTTAGGGCACCACCTGCTGGGGGGTGTGTGTGGGGGGGGGGGGGTTCCTACAGAGCCATTCTAAAATGGAGCCAACAAGGTTAGCATCAAAATGCATAACACAGTAGTGCACTGGCAAGGAGACGAGGCCTTTTTTTTTAAACGGATGTCTATGGAGGAGATGCTTCAGCGGGATGAATAAGCTGCTTTTGTGAGGAAACAGCTCACCACTTATTGGACTGACTGCCTGTCCACTAATCTTCAACATGTTTTACACTAAACAATCCTTTTGAGATGAACTGTGTGTGGAGTTTACTACGATAAAATTGTTGTTTTATAAAAGATGTCGGAGTAGAGAATGAAGCAACAGGTAGGACAGAGATTCTTTTATTTACTGTCTCCAGCTCACAAAAATTGCATCAATGAATTAAAATAAGTGTTTAGTATTAAAATATGATACATTTTGTACAATATTGTATATTATCTAATAAAGTCAAAAATAAACTGATATTGGCTACCACCCCTGGAGTTCGCTAGCTCGCTAGTTCGAATCCCAGGGCGTGCTGAGTGACTCCAGCCAAATCTCCTAAGCAACCAAATTGGCCCGGTTGCTAGGGAGGGTACAGTCACATGGGGTAAACTCCTCGTGGTCGCTATAATGTGGTTCGTTCTCGATGGGGCCTGTGGTGAGTTGGGCGTGGTTGCCGCGGTGGATGGCGTGAAGCCTCCACACGCGCTATGTCTCCGAGGCAACGCGCTCAACAAGCCACGTGATAAGATGCGCGGGTTGATGGTCTCGGACGTGGAGGCAACTGGGATTCGTCCTCCGCCACCCGGACTGAGGCGAATCACTACGCGACCACGAGGACTTAAAAGCACATTGGGAATTGGGCATTCCAAATTGGGAGAAAAAATTAAAATAAAACAAATAAAATAAAATAAAAAAAACTGATATATGTCTGTTTTTTTAATTTGGCTTTTAGGATTCAACAATTAAATTAGACTTAAATGAATTGTAATGATTAATATATTATATATGTAATTATATTATCGTAATGACTATTATGACTGCTGTGTATGCCCAATGATGCTGATATAAAATAATATATCTTTTTAAATAGATTAAGACTCTCATGCCGAAATCTGCAGCAGCAAATGCGTGCTCTTTTTCCCACTCACTGAAACATATTCCACATACATTACATTCCCAAAATACATTAAATAACATAGATATATAAAAATTTACCGAAAACGAAAACTGTAAAAACTGTCATAAAACTCTGAACGCGGTCCATTGATGTCAGCCGTTATACGGTTGGCCAGAGAAGACTCACATGATCCAAGTTGACCGTTATGCTCTATACAATGGTAAAAGTGCGGAGGCTGATATCTCTGTATCGAATATCTCTGGCGCCAATGGGAAAGATGCAGTGCAATGAATAGAACAGAATACACGTGTCTCGAGACACGTTTTTAACAATTTAATTTCTTTTTAACTTGACACAGCATCTAAAAAAAAGTTGGTGCTCCCACGCAAGATGCTGAAAAAGCTGCAAGTCGCAGCGTAACGGTCAAAGACAGCCATTTAGCACATGTTTACGTAGAAGAAGAAAAAACAGTGTAGATGAGTGCAAAACGTGTTCAGTGTTAATGGCCACTAACTCTAACTTTTTTTTTTCATCCATCAGAATAAGATTCGGTTGTATAAAGAAAACTTTTATATTATTGGTTTGTATTATTTTTCTCCACCCACACGACCTTGATTACATAAGCAAGAAAGATTATGAAGATTATCCTCAGAATATTGCGCTAATGAATCATGCTCAAAAAGGCCAGAGACATTAATTAAGAAAGTAAATGGGGTCAATTTATGATTTCACATTGTCTTTAAGGCATGAAATGGCTTTTCTGGCTCTGATTTGAACACATTAGATGGTGAAAACATCATGCGCTTCGATCATTAGAGCTTTTCCTGTCACTATGACAGTTTAATGCGTTACTTTGAGAAATCATTTCTGGTTTTGAAGGTAGACAGTTTGAACGATTGTCGTTCTGTGCTATTTTGATGGGGGAAGATCATTGCAGGTAAAAATGTTTCTTGTGTTTCTCATTAGATCAGAGAGACGACAGCTTTTTCCCCCGTGTCCGCTCAGCAGCCTGTAGCACAAATTTATTTAATAATGCAGAGAGCACAAATGCATTTCCTTCACATTTCACAAACAGATTTATAGCCTGATATTCTTAGAAATCTCATCTCATTATATTATAAAACATCTGTGTTTTATGGTGCATGGCATGCAGGGAGAAAACATGCACACACACACCCAGATTGATTACAGGTACATGGCTGCAGGGTCTTCGTGTGAAAATTGTCTGAAGCTCTGCTATAAAATCATCTTAATGGATCGGTGAGGTTTAGAGCAGTGATTAATCTCAACTGGTTTTGCTTCACGACCCAAATTGTATTTAAGTGGCAACCCAACACACACAGTACCAACAAAAGTAAATTATATTGTCCTTACATTTGAAACAAAATGCCATTACATTGTCAAAAAACTAACAATTTAACAATATATCTTTTACGATGCATAGGTTTTTCAGGATGAGGGCATGTCACGCAACATGTCCCTGATGGCATCTGGCTAATTTAGCTAGCTTTTACCAAGTGACAAATTAATTTCTGAAAGATTTTACGCCAAAATGCCATAGGGATTAAAAGTGATTACCGGTAGCGTTTTTGTTTTTTTAACTACGCACAATTAAATAGTCAGTTGCATTTTATTACTTGCATTTAGCAGTGTCTTTTCCCCCCTGTGCAGGTGTGTTTTTTCTGAGGTCGAAATCACTAGTATCAGATTGTCTTCATCAGGTTTATCTCATTATAAATGGGATTTAGTGACTCCATCTGCTTACAGACACAAGATATTTTGCCAAACAACTCTCTCTCTCTCTCTCTCTCTCTCTCTCTCTCTCTCTCTCTCTCTCTCTCTCTCTCTCTCTGTCTGTCTGTCTGTTTGTCTGTCTGTCTGTCTGTCTGTCTGTCTGCGTTTCTCACTCTTTCTGCAGACGATTGATCAACAGCTCTCTCTACAGGTTGTATGAAGTAAACTGTCCTCTCGTTTCCCAAGGGGCTTAAAGATCTCAGGCAAAATGCTACTGACAGCAAAACACTACACCTGTCACTTCAGAATGTTCTATGTTCAGAATAACATACTACCATACTGCTCTTTCTTTTTCTGTCATACCTATATACTGCTGAAATAGTACAAATAGGATGATAATATGCTATTCTGAACAGAGCATTTGTGTGTGAATGTGTTTGTCTTAATGTATTTATATCCGTACATAAAACATCTTTGTGTTACATATGGCACAAATATATATTTATGCAATTAATCATGCCCCGACCTGTATGTAAATTCCGTAATAAGCAATGTTCCTACTATGGGATCAATTCATGGTTAATGTAGAGGGCCTTTTACAGTAAAAATGTATATGTAATTAATTGTGATTAATACGATTAATTAATCTGCTCATGTAATTATTTCGATTTAATTAAATTAATTGACAGCCCTGATTTATATATATACATACAGGCTCGTGGATTCTCGGGGGTGGGGGGAGGTAACCCCCCTAATAATCAGAACCCTTCATTACTTATACCATGATCAATGGAAACATGTCAATGCTACATGCTGCAACCCCCTATACTGTATATATGGGTGTGTGGGTGTGTGTATTTTCTCTCTACTAACTATTTTATATTTTTCATAATTTTAGATATATTGATCAATGTATGTCTTCTGAAGCAATGCAATCACTTTGGGTGAGAAACAGATCAATATTTCAGTCCTTTTTTATTATAAATCTCAACTTTCACTTAAAGTGAAAGTTGAGATTTATAGTAAAGGATTTAAATATTGATTTGATTCTCACCCACACCTATTATATTGCTTCTGAAGATATGGATTTAACCACTGATGTCATATGGATTACTTCTACGCTGCCTTTATGTGATTTTTTTGGAGTTTGAAAGATCTGGTCACCATTTACTTGCATTGTATGAACCTACAGAGCTGAGATATTCCTCTAAAAATCTTTGTTTGTAAAAAGAAGAAAGTAATACACATCTGGAATGAGGGTGAGTAAATGATGAGAGAATTTTTATTTTGTTATATTTACAGTAGATTTCAAATATATTTCAAATATATTATGGCTAAATATATATATATATATATATATATATATATATATATATATATATATATATATATATATACTGCCATATGGGTTGATTCCAGAAAATCTTTGTTGATGGTCCTTCGTACTGCAGTTGGCTGTTGTTTCTGCATTTGTTGTTTCGGTCTCGCTCTGCCAGATTCCCTGCAGAAACTCAGCAGGTGATGCTAATCAAGACCATTGTAAATGAATTCCGTTTCCACAAACACCCTTATTTGCACCATTATTTTCATTTATCTGTGTGTTTATGATCTTTGGATGAGTCTTTTCTGACTGTGAGGCATTTATTGACCCAGAACTGATTGTGAGACTCCTGCATGTCGCCGCAGGGTCGTTGGATTGATGCCCGTCACTGATAGTGTTCAGGTCTGATACACACAGCCATGAAGACAACAAGCTGCATCCACTTTGTGGACTGAAGCCGTCCTCTTCCTTTGTGGACTGAAGCCGTCCTCTTCCACTCACTCGACATTGTGTCAATGTAGTGACAATAGGGGTCACTCTTGGGAGCCCGAGACACCTCTGGTCTTTGATAAAAGGCCAATGAAAATTGGCGAGTGGTATTTGCATGCCACTCCCCCGGACATACGGGTATAAAAGGAGCTGGTATGCAAACACTCATTCAGATTTTCTCTTCGGAGCCGAACGGTCATGCTCACTGAGCTGAATTCTCACGACTGTTCATTCACCTCTGCTGGATCTGACGGCGCATTTCAGCGGCTTCTCCCTCCTCTGCACTGGTGCACTGCAGAGAACGCCCCTGGGCGCTTCGGCAGAAAAAAGAGAGTATACACGGAACGTCTTTTTAAAGATGCCTTTCCGATTGTGTGTTATTCCTGGTTTCGGTGGTTAGCTCTCAACTTCAGACAATCATGATCGCTGTCTTTCATGTCTGGGCGCGACCCACACGGAGGCAGCTTTCTTGGATAGTTCATGCTCTCACTGCGAGAACATGACTATGGCAACATTGCGGTCGTGGCTTGCTTTTGTAAGAAAAGCAAGCCACCCCAGCGGCTCCCCGCCTTGGTCCTTCTACCTACGGGTTTGAGGCCAGCACGGCTAGCGCTGGGGGCGATTTGGGGACCCCAGTGGGACCGCCTCCGCCGGGTATCCCCCCGTGGACCTCCCATTCTCCAGCACGCTCGTCTGCCTCTCGTTACTACAGGCAGGTGTTCCCCTAGAGCAGGTCTCCAGGCGCGTCGTGGTGATGACAGACGCCTCCAAAACGGGCTGGTGCGCTGTTTGCAATGGGCACGCAGCCACCGGCTTATGGACGTGTTGGCACATCAACTGCCTCAAGTTGTTGGCAATTCTGCTCGCCCTGCTGAGGTTCCAGCCGTTGATCCATGGCAAGCATGTGTTAGTTCGGACAGACAACACGGCAACGGTAGCATATATCAACTGCCAAGGCGGTCTGCGCTCTCATTGTATGTCACAACTCGCCCGCCATCTCCTCCTCTGCGAGCCACTCATATCCCAGGCGACCTCAACACTGCAGCGGACGTGCTGTCATGGCAGGTTACCCTCAGGGGAGAGTGGAGGCTCCACCCTCAGATGGTCCAGCTGATTTGGAGTCGATTCGGACAGGCACAGGTAGACCTGTTCACCTACCAAGAATCCGCCCACTGCCCACTCTGGTACGCCCTGACCGAGGCATCTCTCGGCATAGATGCGCTGGCACACAGCTGGCCTCCTGGCCTACGCAAATATGCGTTTCCCCCAGGGAGCCTACTTGCACAGACTCTGTGCAAGGTCAGGAAGGACAAGGAGCAGGTTGTCCTGGTAGCACCCTACTGGCCCACCCAGACGTGGTTCTCGGACCTCAAGCTCCTCGTGACAGCCCCCCCCACTGGTGAATTGCCCTGAGGAAGGACCTTCTTTCTCAGGGACGGGGCACCATCTGGCACCCGCGACCAGACCTCTGGAACCTCCATGTCTGGCCCCTGGACAGGACGTGGAAGACCTAAGCGGTCTACCACCCGCGGTGGTAGACATGATCACTCAGGCTAGGGCCCCCTCTACGAGGCGCCTGTATGCCTTTAAGTGGCGTCTGTTTGCTAAGTGGTGTTCTTCCCGACGGGAAGACCCCCAGAGATGCGCAGTCAGATCGGTGCTTTCCTTCCTGCAGGAGAGGTTGGAAGGGCGGCTGTCCCCTTCCACCTTGAAGGTGTACATTGCTGCTATAGCAGCACACTACAACACAGTGGACGGTAAGTCCTTAGGGAAGCAAGACCTGATCATCAGGTTCCTGAGAGGTGCCAGGAGGCTGAACCCCAACAGACAGCACCTCATTCCCTCATGGGACCTCTCTGTAGTTCTTCAGGGTCTACAGAGAGCCACCTTTGAGCCTTTGCTGTCAGCTGAGCTTAAGGCGCTCTCTTTGAAGACTGCCCTCCTGAATGCGCTCACTTCCATCAAGAGGGTAGGAGACCTGCAAGCGTTCTCTGTCAGCAAAACGTGCCTGGATTTCGGTCCAGGCTACTCTCACGTGATCTTGAGACCCCGACCTATGTGCCCAAGATTCCCACAACCCCTTTTAGGGACCAGGTGGTAAACCTGCAAACGCTGCCCCAGGAGGAGGCAGACCCAGCCCTGTCGTGCACGCTTTAGGATCTCAGAGCAGCTCTTTGTCTGCTTTGGTGCACAGTGGAAAGGAAGCGCTGTCTCCAAGCAGAGGATCACCCACTGGCTCATTGACGCCATAGCTATGGCATATCATGCCCAGGACATGCCGCCCCTGGTAGGGCTATGAGCCCATTCTACCAGGGGTGTAGCGGCCTCCTGGGCCCTGGCCAGGGGTGCCTCTCTAACAGAAATTTGCAGAGCAGCGAGCTGGGCAACACCCAACACCTTTGCAAGGTTCTACAACCTCCGGGTGGAACCAGTTTTGTCCCAGGTAGTGGCATGCAATACAAGCGGATAAGCCCAGGATAGCCGGCCAGGTGTATCGTTTGCACATAGCGCCTTTCACCTCCTCTGAGCTGAAGACGTGCGCCATTAATTCCCAGTAGTGTTCACAAACTATGTTCCCTGGTTGACTTCCTCCGAGCCCTGTGGCAGTCAAGTTTTCGGAGAGACTCACTGCCGGCCCAGTACACATGCTAACTAAGAGCCCTGTTCTGGGGTAGGTGCTCCGCATGTGGTGGTTCCCTGTAAGGTAACCCCATGCGATGTATATCTTCCGCTAATTCATTTCCCTGTTGGCAAACTGTATCTTCCTTGGGCAGAGCCCCCTCTGCCACAGTCTCTATGTTTGTAGTAACTCCTCCCCTGTTGGGTAGGATCTACCATGAGACTCTCCACATGGTCGGCAAGACCATGTGACATATTTTCCACTTAAAAATCCCCCCCTCTCTTTGGGCGAGGTGTGGTCTTCGCAGTGTCCTACCCTTGGGAGGGACACCCCCCGACTAGACCTGGTGGTCTAGTCAGATAATCCCCCTTGTTTTTTAGGGAGTGGAAAAAAAGAAGGGGAAAAGAGGCCACGACTGGGTTAGCCTGTCTCTATCTTTTGGGTATTCGACTTGTCCCCAAAGGGCCGTTCGACACTCATAACTATGTTGGGGGAGGTTACGTGTCGGCCTGGTGCGCTGGCTACGTGTCACACAGTTGTCTGCCCGTCACACACCGCCATTGCACATAACACAATTCAGCCAGTTGCGCCGTTTTGTATAGGGACCCCTAGTGTCACTACATCGACACAACATCGAGTGAGTGACAGATAGGGAACGTCCTGGTTACTTGTGTAACCTCCGTTCCCTGATGGAGGGAACGAGACATTGTGTCCCTCCTGCCACAACACTGAACTACCCGCTGAAATGGCTGGACCTTGTCTCGGCTCCTCAGCAGAAAACCTGAATGAGTGGTTGCATACCAGCTCCTTTTATACCTGTATGTCCGGGGGAGTGGCATGCAAATACCACTCGCCAATTTTCATTGGCCTTTTATCAAAGACCAGGGGTGTCTCGGGCTCTCAAGAGTGACCCCTAGTGTCACTACATCGACACAACATCTCGTTCCCTCCATCAGGGAATGGAGGTTACGCAAGTAACCAGGACGTTTTGTCTACATTGTGGGGAGCTGCCAAACAAAAGGAAAACTGCTTGATAAACATACTGAAAGAATTAGGCTTAGGGGTTGTGTTAGTGGATAGAAAATATCATTAGCTTAGTAAGAAGTCAATGGATCTCCACTATGATATAAACAAATGTGTGTGATCCCATTCAAAAGATCCATTGAGAAACATATTTTTAGCGATAACTTATAAACCTTGCAAAACAGACCTAGCATGAGCCAAAGTCGAATCCACAAACAGGGTTGCCAATTTTTCTCCACATGAATATGGGACATCCTGGCTAATGGCAACACTAGCCATGAGTCGATGAGATTTCAACTTCGTTCTATAAAACTTTTTGATAAAAATGCAGAATTCCAGGTGAAGTATATTACACACAGTTCTCAAGTGAGATTCACCAATCAGAAAAGTCGCTGTTAAACAGGGTTTTGGTGAGTTTTTGCAGACTAGCGAAGGCTGGCTAAATAGCTAGTTAGCTACCTCTATTAGTTAATATGTTGTACCATTAGAGTATAAAAGACAGTACTGGGTCATTTCGATTATGTTGAGCATTTACGTGCCCCAGTTTTATGCCTTAATATATTGGATAAAATATTAATCTCAGCTTTTAAAGATCATATTAGTTTGATTTATTTTATTACAATATCAAAATGAAGCGAATATAAGGGTGAATTGTAAATAATTTCAGTTTCTTTGGCCATTTTTTTGCCATGTCCCCAATTTCTAAAAGGAAAAACTGGTAATTTATTTACAAAATATTCCAGATGTTTCTTCAATTTTTTACTTTCTCTAAGAAAAATGTATCAAACAAAACATTCCTTAATATCACTGATATCAATACCATCCATCTATAGTCTTTTGTAATATCCCTTTAAGAAAAGCCAGTTCCTTAGTGACACCTTTGGAAGGAAAACGGCAGCATAAACAGCTGAGTATTAGCAATGGATTTTATTTTTAATTTTATTGTGTAAATATTCAAGTTAGAATTAATACAGTTTAAGTGCATGAACTTGACACAGAGTTCAGAAGGTACTACTGCATAAAGGTAATAAACCAACTAGTGTTTTCTGATAGCAAAATACATTTAAATTACATCAAATCCAGAATGAATTGATTACATCCTAGGCAGTGCATTATGGTATGAATTCTCCATTAATTCCCTCATTCACTGCAAATGAATCAAATGATGGAGTCTTGTGATTCATCTCAGTGCTGGTTGCTTTGGTTTAAGCTTAGAACTCTTTATTGACTGAAATGGCTATTAAGTAAATGAATGGGAGAATACTTCAGAACCCAGGCCACTGGAAAAGTGGGTGATCACTGTTTCAGGCTATTGAACTGAATAACTAAAAACTGCTCTGTAACTCTTAGTGAGGTTTTTCAGCACATTATGTACATCAGGAAGATAAAAGAATGCCAGTGTTGGTCTGGTGTCTGTGTCTGTCTGACATTCAGTAATCAGAGAGTGTTTGGTATTCAGATCAGTCGTGAACAATATTCCACTGTTTTGTCTTTAATCACAGAGAGAGGTTATCTGTCTAACCTGCTGATTCAATAACCACCTACAGTACACTGAATGATTGAAATCCAGAAATAGGAAAACAAAATAGCTGCTATTCAGTGTATATATTTGTGTTCAGCTGTGTAAAGCCAGACTTTTTATTATCAGCATAAATTCAGGTCCACTTTGCAGTTTATTCCGGCTAAGTACCACCCACTTTGACAGGAAAGGGCTGTCTTACTTATCCAAAGTGTTATTGAAGATCTTGAAAATGTACCTTTTGTGTTATGTCTGAAACATACTCTACGCAAGTACGTTACAAAAGGTGCTTCTAGCTATGCATCCATGATTTTTTTGCGTTGTTGCGTTCCAAAATGTGTTGGACGCAAATACGTGTTGCAGTCTCAACGGGACACTTTAGCGGACATTAGTGTGAACTGTCTGCTTCTATGGTGAGTTTTCCCTTCAACTACTATCATGGCGGAGCAACAGTGTGAAGAGAATATTGTTGAGCAAGTGAGTTAAGTCAATATATTTATAGAAACTTACCTGAATAACACATCCAGTTTAATGACACATACTTTTGAAGGTAACTCTATCGCCCCCTTTAGTACGGAGGATTTCTACCACAACAGTAATACATGAATGGTTCAAGTGGACCATGCGTTGGCCAAGCATTCGCATCTGCGTACTCATACTTGAGTAAAGTATTTGTCTGGATTTGCATGTCAGAAAATCATGAGGGTGAATAATATAATATAAAAATAATGACTGTTTATTTAACAGACTATAGGACCATTCCCACCAAATGCGCTTTTCCGTCCATCTGCTCTGTTTTTCAATTCTTTGGCCATGCAAACATGCGCTAGAAGGACGTCTTTGACTACCATACCGCGTTTTGCGAGTTTTAGGCTGCGTACACATGAATCCATTTAATTTTGAAAACTCCACTTCCAGTTTCCTAACATTTTTCATCGTTTTCCAAAGTATGTGGTAATGGAGAGCATTTTCGAAAGTCTCGGTTTTCGGTGGAGAAAACACTGTTCTAGTGTGGATGAAGGCGTAAATGTAGTAACATTTGTACGTTTTCAAATATATTACTGTGGATGTGGCCTTAGACACTGTGTCCAGTTAAAGAGAACTTCAGCTTTTAAAAACATGTCTTGAGACACCTCTATTTGTTGTAGCTTTTTTAGACGCAAGGACATGTTCGGTGTGAACGGCCTCTAAGATTAAAGATATGCTTGTCTTCACTGTCTGCTTTCCTTCCTTCATCTCTCTTTCTTCTCTCTTTTCTTTGACTCCTGTAGTTCACATGTGTGTCAGCAGAATATCGATTTACAGCCTAGCAGACTGTCCCTTAAAATCCTGAGAGTCTGAGAGTTTTTAAAGAGAAAGCAAGAGAGGTTTGTGTTTGTAAGGTTTCCTGTTCTCCTTCCTGCTGTGGCTCCTTCTACTCCTGGAGATTTTTGATGAGTTCTTTTTGGAAAACATCCCTAAAACTTTTTTTCTCTCTGTCTATCTGTCTCTCTGTCTCTTCCTTGCCGCTCTCAGCATGAGGGAACAGGAGAGTTCACTCAAACCCAGGAGGAGCTTGGCACTAGGGAAAGAAAAATCATCATGAATACAAATACAGAGAGAGTTTTTAATGGTCTGCTGTTGTTGTTTGTGTCTGGAGGGGCACCACGGTGTAATTATTGACTTTTCCTTTGTCTCGCACTTTTTTATCCTCTTTGTGAGGAGTGCAGTTCTGTCATTTGGTCCCCAGCGACTTTTTACTCAAGTTAAAATGCCTGAAATCACACAACTGGAGCTGTGTGTTTAAGTGTACACATGTGCTAGCAGTGAATTAGGTCTGTTTTAAAGGGGTCTTTTTGTCTGATTTTCAACTTTTTCTTTTTCTTTTTTTTTGCTTCAAATCAAAGTTTATGATGTTGTGATTCACCTTGGAGCTGGTTGGTTGGTTCATGGCTTAGAATGCTTTTTATGAAGACTAAAGAAATCCCTATGGAAAATATTAATGGGAAAAACACTTCCAAAACCAAGACGATTGAAAAAGTGGGCGGGCACTGTTGCACTCTGTTGCGTTGTGCCTGGTTAGGAAATGGGATAAGATGTATGGGAGGGTGTAAAATGGTCACATAAATCTACATTATGACTCTTTCTGGCACAACAAACCTTAATTAACATTATAAGTGAACTTCAGGGGGAAAATAAAATGCCCAAACTTTTTCCTATGAAGGGCCAAAAATCATACTTGATTGAGGGCCGTGGGCCACAAGAGAACATTGCATAACAACAAATGATCTCTACATTGCATAATGTGCATTGTTACTGAAACAATTTGTTTTTCTCATTCACATATTTCCAAATATTTTGGCTATTAAATTAACAGCCCACAAAACAAATGCACTGAACAGAGGAGTAGATGACAGCATTTCTCCAGATTTGGAATGAGGAGCTTATGTAGCATTTGATAATTTTAGCACGGGAGCACGACACCGAACTGATGCGGAGTGTGAGAAGTGGAGTGCCTGTCTGTGCTCGTTTATGGCACGGGCATCCACCACTGACTCGGCAACATCTGCATAACGGAGATCACAAAACAAACAATGTTCAGCGAAAATTCAAATGAAGAACTCGATGGATATATTAATTTGGAACTATATCAGATTGCAGGGAATTTTTTTTGCCCAGAGATGGAGATGAGAGATGTAACAGGTGTTTACATGTCTCTCTTCACCATGCAGCTGGTACATTATGCAAAGCATTAGGTAACCCCCCCCCCCCCCAATAATCAAAACAAGTACAACCCCCCCACCCCCCTCAAAAAATGTTCAAGCAAAATCTACACCCATGTTTAGTAGAACATTTTCATCTCTGTCTCTCTCTCTCTCTCTCTCTGTTTGAATAGACCGTTGGTGATATCTAACTCAGGTAATGAGGAATCATCAGCACATCTACTGATCACTATGGCAAAGAGCCACAAACACACACAGAATTTTGGCCAAATGCTGGCAGAAAGTTGATTCTAAGCTGGCAGTGGTGTGAACTCTAAATTGTCATTGAAAATCGTCAGTGATGGCAGACACACACTCACACACACATTTGTTTTTCTATCATGGTGGTAACTTTCCATTGACTTCTATTGTTTTTATACTAAGCTAATTATATTTTCAATCCCCTAACCCAACCCTGAACCTAACCCTCACTCAAACATTTTTCTTAAAGGTGTACTCAGTCATTTTTCCTCTTTTAAAAAGTATAACTCCTAAAGACATGAATTGTAATTTTGCAGTATATGTAGGAAATCATGACCACTCTCATTAAAATGAAGACTCCAGTCATATCAGTAACCTTATAAAAGCTGTTTTATTCTACATGGAGAGGGTCCGCACATGGGGGCTGCCATGTCAGAATCACATGACCAGCCGAAGACACTTTCACTAATTGATTAAAGTAATCATGGCTGACTGTGAATACTAAATTTCGACAATGGCATCTGAAACCAAAAACTCTATGACTTTCCCCAAATAGCAATGTAAATTTATGTAAAGCTATCATATGACTTCAGAAGACTTGCAATATTGCATACAAGTCATATGGACTACTTGTATAGGTCTTTTTATAGTTTTTTTTTTTATTAGTTTTTTTTATGGGTCCTTTTTGGTCACAATGTACTGTCGTATGAAAGAGCCACATGAAGATTCTTCAAAAAGTCTCAGGTATGCCAATGAAAAAAATAATAGCTTACTGATTTGGAACATCATGAGGATGATGATATAATGACAGAATTTTCATTTTTGGGTGAATTATTCCTTTAAGCTCTCTAATGATTTGATACAGGCAACTTTCCCAGAACTACAACAGATAACCATACGTGGCAGTAAGCAGCGATACAGCAACCCTGCACTGACAAATCTAAACATGAGTGTGTGGAATCCCACATTACGTCATGATTAAACAATCCAACAGCCAAAATTGCTCATGAATGACCACACACACACACTTACTCAGAGCAACAATGATTTATTTTTAACAATTTAATGACATGCTGACAATGAGTCTTTGTGGGGATCTGGAAACTGTTACGAGTGTTTTTATTTTCTGGGTGCTGTTGAAGGGGAAGAACTGTACATACTTTCACACAAAGTTTGTGTGTAATCAGAGACCCACAGCAGCAGACGTGAAGGGGGGTGGGGAGGGGATCTCGTCTGGACCTTTGGTTTGTCTTAGTTAGTGGTGAGTGTGTGTGACCATTTTTAGCTCATGGAAACTAAGATATATACTAAAGGTACTACGACCTGCAAAACACAACAATGACTACTTTGACTGGACAGTTCTTTCATTATTAATCAACAAGCCCAATATAATATTTATTATAATCTATAAAACAGATCAGAAGTTCATGTACATTACAATAAGAATATATACACAAATATATTAATCAAGGGGTGGGGTGATCACGGCTTCTAACCACATCCTCCACAGTTTTAGCAATAAATGCGTTGAGTTCATATGCGTTATTAATAAAAATATTATACCCTATCTTATATGTTGAAATTAGAACTTTACTGACCCCTGACTTATAAAAAAAAAAAAGAAAAACTTTTATATGTTAAATATATATTTAATTTTTATCTTTTCGATTGTTGGTCTCCTTTATCTTATTTATGTACACATTTTGGTTGGTTTATACATTTTTTTTTCTTCCTTCATCTGTACTTGTCTTTATGACTCAGTGATTTTATTCATACATTGTTTGATCTTAATGAACATTTATATAGAAAAAAATCCACAGTTTTAGCACCATTTGTGGACTTCTCGGATGGTCCTTTACCCACCATAGGCACATTTTCCAACTTATATCAATGTTAAATTAGCGATCTGGAACAATTTCACCATGATGCCATCTGACCAGCTTAAATACGGGACAAATCGGGTCCCGTACTGATTCAATATGGGATGCATAATTTTATCTTTAAATATGGGATGATCCCGTATTTTACAGGATGGGTGGCAACCCTATCTGTGTGTATTTTTATTGCATTGCTATTTGGTTGCTTGGGTGCTTTCCAGGGTGTTGCTATATGGTTGCTAAGGTGGTCTAAGTGTTTTTTATTGTATTGCTATGCAGTTGCTTGGCTGGTTTCCAGGGTGTTACTATATGGTTGCCAAGGTGTTCTGAGTGTTTTTTATTGCATTGCTATGTGGCTGCTTGGATGGTTTTCAGAGTGTTGCTATGTGGTTGCTAAAGAGTTCAGAGTGTTTTTATCGCATTGCTTTTGTGTTTGCTTGGGTGGTTTCCAGGACGTTGCTTTATCATTACTAAGGTGTTCTGAGTGTTTTTTTGTTTTTTTATTGTATTGCTATGCGGTTGCTTGGGTGGTTTCCAGGGTGTTACTATATGGTTGCCAAGGTGTTCTGAGTGTTTTTTATTGCATTGCTATGGGGCTGCTTGTGTGGTTTCCAGGGCGTTGCTATATGGTTGGTAAGGTGGTCTAAATGTTTTTTACTGCATTCCTATGGGGTTGCTTGGGTGGTTTCCAAAGTGTTGCAATATGATTGCTAAAGTGTTCGGAGTGTTTTTATTGCATCGCTTTTGTGTTTGCTTGGGTGGTTTCCAGGGCATTGCTATATGGTTGCTAAGGTGTTTGGAATGTTGTTGTTTTTTTTGTTGTTGTTTTTTTTATTGCATTGCTATGCAGTTGCTTGGGTGGTTTCCAGGATGTTACTACTGTATATTGTTTCTAAGGTGTTCTGAGTGTTTTTTATTGCATTGTTATGGGATTGATTTTGTGGTGTCCATGGTGTTGCTTTATGGTTGTTAAGGTATTTTGAGAGTTTTTTTTTTTATTATTATTATTGCATTGCTATGTGGTTGCTTGGGTGGTTTTCAGAGTGTTGCTATATGGTTGTTACGGTGTTTGTAGTAGGTTTTAGTGCATTGCTATGCGGTTGCAAGGTAGAATTTAAAAAAGTTCTTCTACGGCACATATTGTTATAAAGTTTATAAAACTGTTTTTGGTTCTAATTGGAAGCTTTTTTTTTTATTTGCTACAGCATTCAAATCTTTAAAGATCTGAAGAAACTTTGAGGTCTCTCTGAATAATCTCTGCTATTGAATGAAATCTGAATAATTTCACAGAGCAGATAGGGAGTTTAGAAGGGTGGAGAAATACTAGACAAGCAAAAGAGGTGTAATTTTTCCAGGGGTGAGTGTGTGTGTTGGTGGCTGGATTTCCCTCTATATTTGGGAGCGTGGTGTCATTTTCATCCATGTCTGTCCCGCCCCCTCCATGAGTACACTCTGCACACACTCCTGGTCCCAAAGTGGCTACAGAAACTCAGAGACTCGGACTAAAGTGGCAAGATGAGAGCCCTGTGCCCAGTCCTGTCTGCCCTACCGCCCCTGCTGGCACTGCTATACCTGCTCCAGACCGCCCATGGAGGTAAGACAGCTAAGTTTCAGAGTATTATGTCTGAATAATCCAGAAATGCAATGTAATACTATAGTATGATTGAGTGTGTGTGTGCATTAAAATTAGTGCAAAAGTTTATAAAGTTTTATTGATATGTGAATTATGCAAAGAATATGAATATGCAAGCTTTATGGATAAGCTTCATACATGTAAGAGTATGTGTATTTACTTTCTGAGGGGACCAATTTG
The DNA here is from genome assembly GCF_019703515.2 of Myxocyprinus asiaticus. Lineage (NCBI taxonomy): Eukaryota > Metazoa > Chordata > Actinopteri > Cypriniformes > Catostomidae > Myxocyprinus > Myxocyprinus asiaticus. The sequence goes on along the minus strand of NC_059389.1, from coordinate 5,993,478 downwards.
TCCCAAGAAGTTTTCCTAAGTCAGACAAAATCTTTTGGTGACGTCCTCATTTGGAAAATGATCCATAAATTAAGAATGATTTAATTTATTTATTAAATTAAACAATGCAAAAAGGTTTTATAGGGGTAAGGATAGAGTTTAGGGTTAGAGTAAGTCTGTGATCATCATTATATTTAGCTTTATATTTAAACAAGTCTAAGGTATGTCCTCATTAAGATAGCTAAGTAAATGTACATGTGTGTGTGTGTTTGTGTATGTGTGTGTGTTTAAGGCAAGGTTCCCCTGCGTCTATCACAGAAAGACTCATTCATTACAGGCTCAAGTCTGTTCTGCCGGTATATACAATAAACCCACAGTTTGGCAACCCCTCCCTCTCCTTCTCTCCCTCTAACCGTGTTTCCGTTCAGGCGGCTGTGCGTGCATTGGGGTATCTGGCAGCTGCTAGCTCAGTTGGAAGTGTGCTCTCACTGATCAGAGGTCCCATAATAAAGAGTCACTTTCAGAGGTCCAGATCAGCTGACCCTCACACAGATGTTCATGTTTTTCCGTTTTTTTTCTGTTGCTCTGAGATCTTTAGTGTCGGCTGTGAAACCTGCAGTCTTATTGGCACAAGAGTTGAAGTGGTACTGAAGTGTTCATTGTTCTGAGATACAGATCAAAGTGTTTATGCAAGACCAGCTGCCACAAACTAATTTGAGAGCTGTGAAACCAGCATCACCAGCCCGGTTTCTCTAGCCATACATTGATCAGAACCTATCTAAAGGTGGTTTTGCGTCAAGACCCAGATTTAACATTGGACATCAAGTGGTGACACACAATTGATTATTATACTAAAGTAAACAAATATGTCTCCATGAATTCGCTTGAGAAGGGCAGTTTTCTTTCTCATGTTAATGTTGTAACGTGTGCTGGACTGGACAACAGCATACCAAACACATACATTCATTCAATACTTGACAAAAACACAATGGAAAACATGAGGCTTAAATACATGGACATGGGGGAACATAAACCAATGAACAAACAAAACTGAAACAAGATAATTAAACAATAAACCAATGAAAAGACAAGACTAATAACAAAGTAATCAAACAATGAACCAATGAAAACATGACACATGAACATGGAGGGAAAACATGAAATCACATGACAAGGGAACAGGAACTAAACTTAATAAAAGACATGAATCAACAAAATACACTTGACAAATGTATATCCAGTTCAAACAGGAAGTTGGGGTGGGACATATCGAAGGGCTTGTCCACTTTTTTTTTTTTTAAAGTAGCCAATCGGCATAATTTGCCGTCATATCTATGATTCATGATTTGCTACTTGCTAGTCGGTTGCGGTCAATATTTGGGAGGATATTCTTATTAGGGTTGCCGACTTTTCGTAATTCGATTACGGGATGCTTGAGCATTTTTATCAGGGGTCCCCCTCAAGCATTTTGCTTCTAAAATATGGGACGATAAGGCAGTGTGGGACAGTTGGCAACACTTATTCTTATTCTTATTCTAAAGAGCATTTTATTGGATACAGATCATCAACTGTGTAGTGCAGAATGAATAATCAATATTGTTTTATTTTACAATAAATGTTAAATGCATATAGAGAAGTTAACTTGTATATAGATGACTTTCAAAACACATTTAGACTAAAAGCCACAAAATTTTATTTTGATTTCATGGGGTCTGTAAAATCGAACATTGAAATGTAATGACATTTTTTAAGCACATACACAACAGAATAAGTGTTATTTTTCAAGCCTAATATACATTGATTAATCACTTGGCTTAATATTGTTGTCGCATTAGCCATATTACCAAGTGACAGATACATTTGTGGAGAAATACAGTAGAGTTTGATTTGATTCATGACTTTTGATGTCCTTTTAAAAAGCCTATTTAATTTACTATCCTAACTATGCACAGTTATGGTTAGATGCATTTTATTATTTGCGTTCACCATTAGTTTCCCATGACCTTAATAGAACAGGCCTGCAATAAATTTTTGAGCCAGGACCAACCAGTTGAGTACCACTGATCTAGAGTGTGTTTGAGAGATCCGTTCATCAACTACCAGGATGTACTATTGACATCACATCCCTTCATTTGTTTATGGCTACTTCCTCCATCATTAGACACCACATGAGCACCATGTGTTGAGACCGTGAAAAACGTCAGAGAGAAGGATACAGTATGCAGTACCAAAGACCCCGTTTCCACCTGGTATTAAGATGTGTTTCGGGTGATCCGATCACATGTGGTCAGCCCTAAATACAGGTCTAAACGGGGTCTAAAATGTTTTGTGATCATATGGGTCCACATCACATTTAAGGTGTAAACACTAATCCATTCTGTATGCGTCCAGGCAGCAGTGAAGCACCACCCCTCACCTGTCAATCAACCGTTGCGCTAAAACAAGAGTTTAAACTTTGCCATTTACGAGCAGCTTTAAAAGGAAATACCCATCTGATCGAAAACATTTAAAAAAGCGGATACATACACAATCACAAGAGCTTCACGGATCTTCTTTAGTGTGTCTGATATCAACACAGATGAAAAGCACAAACACCTGAAGCTCCTTTAATACAGGTAATCCACTAAAATAACGGATAATTCTGTTTCAAATGTTGCATTTGTGCTTAGATTAAATTTCAAACAATCTGGGAGAAACAATGCAGCATTTTTTTCACGCTTTCTTTGTCTTTTCTGCTTTGTTGCACTTTATTATCATGCACTGACACACACTGATATAGTGATTGACATATCTCTTCATGAAAAAGAGACCATCCCCTCTAAATCCGAACACAAGTTGTAAACCAGGTGTAAACAGCGATGGTTCTCAACTGACCACATGTAAGCAGATCACTCGAGACGCATCGTAATACCAGGTGTAAACGGGGTCAAAAAACAGTAAAAATGTACATCCGCCAAGTAGGGACAGATAGCTGTTTGGAGAGAGGTTGGCTGTGTTCGAAATCTGAAATCTGGTGATGGGAAGGGATCAAGACACATCTGAATCAAGTATTTGCTTAAAACCCTGCCGAAGGAGTGATCGTTTGGAACCTATAATTATTTTTGCAATTCCATTTGGTGCCACTGGAGGGTGGTGCAGAAATTTAAACGATTCAATAATTCATTGAATTATTGAGTTAGAAGGAATTTAAAAATCTGAATGTCACTGCTGGACTAAATCATGGTCAGTCAGTTTGTTAGTTATTACTAAGATTTAGTATGCAGTGTACGAATAGCATTGTGCATTGGTGGATGATGAATCCATCTCCACACTGTTATCTGTCACCATGGCAACATGCTACACAAACAGGTCTCTGAGCTGGTGAATATTTTAGGCTATAAAAGGAGTGCATGTGTGAATGTTTGTTGTGTTATGGATTGCTGCAGTGCATATGTTTGGGTCTGGCTAGTTGGCAGGGTAATAAATGTTTGTGCAGCTCTGCACATTAGATTAATAAATATAATATTTGTATTTGTAAATTGATGAGATTAGTTTGTGGCTCACCGAGCGAGTGGCTGCTTCATGCGTGACAAGGGGCATCTAAGAAACAGAAGGCAAACATTTATCTTCACTGATCTCTCAGCGTCTGCTGTTTGCAACTGGATAATGGGAAGAATGTTTTGAGATTTCTGTGTGGAGCTGGGTTTGAAGCTCCAAAGTGATGTCCCGGAGAAAGCTGTATTTTTCGATCCATTCAATGTTACCCTAGCATCAGATGGCATGACCACAGACCGCCCATGTGTGGCTGATTCATATTGTACACAAAAAATGGCAAGGAATTTCTCAAAATTTCCAGTCTAAATGGCTGGCTTTACACACTTTCTGGGAGTCGGGGTGCACACATTTTTATTGGTCTAATGGGAAACATAGTCAAGTTTTCTGCTAGAAGTCATCAAAAGTCACCAGATTTCCCAAAGTTTGCAAGGCTTGTTGCATCAAAAGATATTTAAGAGTTTTGTTTGAGAAATTTATTAGCAAGTAAATATGTTTCCCTGTCTGATTAAGATTTACCTGCTGATATATGTCACGTAAAAAGGGAATTTTGACTGGTTGCTATATTTATCGATTAGATAGTGTTTTCTGTCTAAAGGCCAAAGTACACTTCGGTTTTCCACGTGCAGTTACGTCTCACACACAGTGCGCATGACTCAGATTTCGTCACCAATGCAAAACGCACGGACTGTCCGCATTTTGCACAGCATCGGCGCATGCGCCTGCCGTTTGACTTGTCTAAAGGCCAAAGTATATTTTGGTTTTCTGCGTGCTGTTACATCTCGCACACAGAGCGCATGATGCAAATTTGGCACATGTGCCTGCAGTTGACTGTGCTAAAAGAGTATCACAAAGTAGTGGTGCACTGCGCACGCACTGAACGTGTCCATATGGGATTGCAATCAAAAGAGTATAAAGAGAAAAGAGAAAGATGTTCACAAAAGTGAAAGCTAAATGTACTTGGTTGCTTTACATGTCTATTAAAGGGTTAGTTCACCCAAAAATGACTCACCTTTATGCCATCCCATGTGTACATGACTTTCTTCCTTCAGCAAAACACATTTGAAGAAAAACTGAAAAATATCTTAGCTTAGTAGGTCCTTAAAATGCAAGTGGATGTTGATCTGAACTGTAAAGCTCCAAAACGAAAGACAGTCAGCATAAACGTCATCCATATGACTCCACTGGTTAAATGAATGTCTTCTAAAGCAAAACGATCGCTTTTGCTGCGAATAAGATCAATATTTAAGTACTTTTTAATTATAAATCATCGCTTTCGGTCAGTAGCAGTATGCACGTGTGACGTAATCATGTTGGCATTTTCACACAAGAACAGACGCACATGCGACACACCCAGAAGAGCAGCGCTATTTACAACAGTAGGAGGAACGCTGTACAGAGGCTTCGTTGGTTGGTTTGTTTACTCACAATGGTGCATTTGTGTGCTCATCCTATATGTTTCAACCGAGAGAAAAACATGAGATTACATCCATAACATGCTAACATGAATACTACGCACAAGAGACCGTGTGAACTCCACCCTCTGCTGCTGACCGAAAGCGATGATTTACAGTTAACAAGTACTTAAATATTTCTCTTTTTCACACCAAAAAGATCGTTTCGCTTTAGAAGATATTAATTTAACCACTGGAGTCGTATGGATGATGTTTATGCTGACTGTATGTGATTTTTGGAGCTTCAAAGGTCCATCCACTTTCATTTTAAGGACCTACTGAACTGAGATATTCTTCTATTTTTCTTCAAATGTGTTCTGCTGAAGAAAGAAAGTCATTCACTTCTGGGATAGCATGAGGGTGAGTAATTGATGACATTTTTGTGTGAACTATCCCTTTAAATAGCCTCTTCCTGTCTAAGTGGGCAGTTCTCAGCCAGAATAAGCTGCAAAGCAATCTGATTTCAGATTTACTTGGCTGTAAATGTCTCGTAAATAAAGTGAACTGTAATTGGTCACCTAACATGTCAATCAGACAAGTGTCTAAGTGATTGGTTCTTGGTTAGAATTATCTAAATTGTGGACCAGACTTTATGCCCATCGTCAAAAGTCTGGCTATGTGAGACTAACGCTACCCTAGGCAATCGAATCAGATCTGTAGCATTCCCACAATCTGTCATCCCCATGGAAACTTGCCGCCCACACAGGAATCGATGCTGAAAGTTTGAATCCCTGATGCTCGAGTCTTTCCCTTCTCACACAAACACACACATCCTCTAATCTCTACAATACCAGACCACTGGGAAGAGATAAAGACAGACTCCATATTCCTGTCATCTCATATTCATTCAATAGAGTCTCATGTGGCTCTACAGAAAGACAGAGGGTTTGTGAGTATACTGTATATACTGTATGGTGCGGTCTGGTCAGTTGTCCTCACAGCAGCTCCTGGCCTGAATCACTGTTGCAATGTATCATGTTAAATTAACATTGGAAATCGTCATACAACTATAGTCCCACACACTAATTTAAACACAAACGCAGTGGGCTGAGCCTGCAAGGATGTAATGGTGTGGTATGTGAAGGTCATTCCAACCCTGTCTCCTGTATCCTGTATCAGAGCTTCAATGGAGGCTGCGCCATGGCCAAGTCAGCAGACAAAACTTTGGCATTTATAGTGATATTATTAGTGCTATAATTTGGGAAATATTGCTTTACACTTTCAGGCCATTTTCTATCGATTTTAAGGCAAACATTTTACTATTGCTGATACTTAAATGTTTGGGATTTCCACAAGATCCTAAGTAAAAAAAAATTGGAGTGTAACGGGCCATTCACACCGAATGTGTTGTTTTTCTATTCAGCTGTTTTTTCTATGTAACCACTTGCTGGATGGATGTCTTTGAGCGTTGTGCTGCCTCTCTTTTTTCAGCATCTTGGGAAGGAGCACCATGTCAAGTTGAAAAGAACTTTTAAAAATGTGTCTCGAGACACCTGCTTTCTGTTTTACTATTTGATACGCTGTGTCTAGCTTTTTTCAGAGCAAGACCATGTTTGGTCTAAATGGGCCCTAACTTGTCCCGCATTGTGCTACAGCATGAATGATACCACAAATTGTGTGGCTTGTTTAAGACAGTTAAGCTTATTTTTTTCGAAATGAACGCACTTACAATTTTACAAATAAAACGTGCTAAAACATCCAATAGACTTGCATTGAAGGAGAAATCTAAGCTATTTCTAGAGACCAGAATGTCATAGAGGCTTGGGAGGAGACTCTTAGGACTTGCACCAGTGTGCAATTACTTAGAAATCACCCACAACTCCCTAGAAACCATGTAGCAATGTCCTTGCAACCATCCAGAACCCATTAGCAACCCTGCTGTAGCAGTGAAATTTACATTAAGACATTCACAGAGAGTGTGTGCAACAACCATAAGTGGGCATGAATCTGGTCATAACTGTGTGCGTTTCTAGATGTTGAATGTTTGTTTGGTTCATCCATGTTTGGACTCTGATATGAATTAGAGCGTACCAAGAGTCAGTTAGTAGTGGTGTTCCGATACCATTTTTTTGAGAATGAGTACGAGTACCGTTACTTTTTTTAAGTACTTGCCGATACTGAGTCTGATACCTGTTTTTTTTTTTTTTTCTGAACTCAATATCAGCAGTTTATTTAAATTTTATCATCAAAACTGTGTTTAAATTAATTAATTAATTAAAACTAGGGATGCACCGATCCGATACCTGGATCAGTATCGGCTCCGATACTGAAGCTTTTAGACGGATCGGGTATCCGTCCAACAAGCCCGATCCAAGTCCGATACTGTGTGTTAGTAATGTTCGTTACTATCAAGCTCCAAAAATGGCATAAAAGAACCATAAAAACACCATTAAAGCAGTTCATATGACTCGTGCATTTTATTCAAAGACACTTGAAGACATGCAATAGCTCTGTGAATCACAAAAGGCTGTGTTTAATAAGTAAATATATAGTATGCGCAGTGCCAGCACGTTAGTGAATGGTGCTGCTCTGTTGACACAAGCTGAGGCACAGGCTGGTGATGCACTCGCGGCTACTTTCTGCCTTCACAGCGGTGCGCAATATTTGAGTGCTACTCAAGAACAGCATCTCAGATGTAGATGCTCAATAGTTCGGTTCACTTATAATATGCATTTAGAATGGCACCGGAGGTGCATTTTACCACAATTTGAATAAAAAGCAATTAAACTACTGTGAACTTGCTTACAAACAGACACATACAGGACTTTCTCGAGAGTTTAGAATAAAAGTGTGAGGGTTTAAAAAGTGCACGATTTAAATATATTACTGCTGTATATAAAATTACAATTAAAAGTCAATAATAATATTAATAACAATTTATTATTATTATTATTATTGTTATCATTAATATTTATTTACAATTTATAACAATATTTGTTGTAAATTGTAACAAATAAGTTGAATGGGTTTCAAAAAATAACTGTGTGAATGAAAAGTGGACTGATGTCTTATAACTAAATTGAACAAAAAAGAGATCTGAATCCTTTAAAGTCCAGATGCAAGAAAAAAATTAATAAAAAAAATAAAAAAGGAAAAAATAAAACACTGGTTTCTTTTCTACTGAAGACTTGAAGACTGTAATTACTGTTAATTTTGCTGCTGCATTATCCAGTATACTAGTTAATAATAAAGTGTTTCTTAATAAGCTATACATTTATATTGAAATAATGTGTAGTTAGAGGTTTGTGTTTCTTTACATATTAAAGCGTACTCCCAATTAGTTCCACACAATAATGTAAAGATATTCTAAACTGATTATGCAAAAAAACAACACTGGTATCGGCTTGGGATCGGTATCGGCCGATACTGAGATTTCCGATATCGGAATCGGATTGGAAGAGAAAAAGTGGTATTGGTGCATCCCTAATTAAAACTTTAATCAAATGAAAGTATAACAATTAATTTTCAACATAATATTGTATTATTTTTATCAAATGAAGTGATTTTATACAGAACCTCACAGCGCAATCCTAAATACAACATTGGAGTTATTTTTGCCAAATAAAGTGCTGCATAATAGAGCACCACAGATGTGAGATATTGCTTAAATATAACACAGTTACTATTGATTTATTATTATTAGTAGTAGTAGTAGTAGTATTATATCAGTGAATATTACATAACTATATAGTAGTGATCTATTTCTGTCATATTTTTTTCATTTAAATTGAGCTTTTATTTTGAAGCTTTTCTGTGTTGTTAGACCAAGGAGCTAGGACATAATGACGGCAGATTCCCAATCCGGAAAAGCCGGTCGCTACTTGAATCACAGTAATTATTAAATCGCAAAAGACTACTATATAAATAAATAAATATGTAGTCTGTATATGACTCATGCTAAAAAGTGAATTAGCTCTCTGCCTGCTGTCATCTGCTACAAAAAGAGCATGCAATGCTCATAATAGTGTTTTCTGTGTATGAGCCAAGGATCTCTAAAGGTATGAGCAGTTTGTGTCTCTATGTCAGCGCAACATCGGCTCCACACATTCACAAGTACTCATATTTTAAATGCTGCATGTGCAAACAATCTATTTATCTCATTATATCGCAGCATTTGCTGTTAAATAATCTCACTAGGACATAACGTGATTTTAATCTGTGCGCTGAATGTTTACATAATGACATTCATACGTCAGATGGTACCGGATTTTGGTATCAGAGCATTTTTACGAGTACGAGTACAAGTACATGAGCGTGGTATCGAACCCGATTCTGATATTGGTATCGTGCATCCCTGTCAGTTTTCCCTGTCAAGATAATGTTTCGTATTTCAGCTACTCCATCCATATACAGACCCAAGGGAGAAAAATATAAGAGGCAGGAGTCTCCATTTGCTTTCCATTTAATCAAATTGCTTTCTTTTAGAAATAATCTGGATATTTATAAATTTGAGATTTTTTTTTTTTTTCGCCCCCTTTCATCTCACTGTTAGATTAATGGAGACATTAGTAAAGATATAAAATTTAGGATGTAAGAAAATCTAACTTTTTCAGTGTAATTGGATTTTTATCAACACACTGTAAACTCTAATGGAGCTGTTTTTACGAACATTTGGAATATATTACAGTGTTTGAACAGTGATTTATAACACTTTCAAAGAGAATTAAGCTTCACTGGTTAATAATAAAACTTTAAACATTAATGGGAGAATTTTTGACGATAAATTGAGTTGTTCAGGTGGTGTCCCTCAGGGGCAGTTTTGCATGACTCATCTTCATGAGGCAGCACAGGGGCCACCACAACCTCACACAGCTTCCTCAGAGACACAGTCTTTCCAGTCTGCTGACCAGGAAACTGTTGCAGCACCCTTTTGCATTGACAGCCCAGAATCACTTGCACCTGAGAGGGCACAACTGTGCCAACTGCTAGGATTAAAGCCCATGCAGAAACAGATGATGAAAATACATCTGTAATGCAGTTAAAAATAAAAAAAGGAATAGAAATCTAATGACTGCACTAAAAATAAAGGTTACAGAAAGGATTTTACAGCCTGATGCCACATCAAGCTTTTTAAGTATATTATAGCATAGGAGAAGTCCTTTAGGAAACCATCTACATGTGCTTCAAAGAACCCAGGACAACTTCACTATTGTCTTCAAAGAACCAGTTGCCAACCAAAGTTGGCAGTGGTGGCTCAGTGGTTAAGGCTCTGGGTTATTGATCAGAAGGTTGGGGGTTTAAACCCCAACACTGACAAGATGCCACTGTTGGGCCCTTGAGCAAGGCCCTTGACCCTATCTGCTCCAGAGGTGCCATATCATGTCTGACCCCAGCTTAGCTGGGATATGTGGGAAAAAAAAAATGTTTCACTGTATATGTGCTAATGTGTGATAATTAACTATTTATTTTTTTGGTGGATAATGCTTAGATCTATTAAGCTATGAAGATCTGCTGAACCTATAATCGGTTTAACTGGTCTCCCAGCCTGACCAACTAACAAGTGGCCAAAACCCCTCTAAAACCATCATAACAATCCAGACCTACTAGTTTGGCCAGGATGGAAGACCAAGTAATGACCTTAGGCTGGTTTAGCTGGTCTGCTAGCATGTCTAGGTTGATGTTTAGCTGGTTGACCAGCTGGTCTCCAAGTCTGACCAACCGACAAGTGGCCAAAACCCCTCTTAAACCATCAGAACAGTCCAGACTAACCAGTTTGGTCAGACTGGGAGACCAAGTAATGGCCTTAGGCTGGTTTAAGCCAGTTTAGCTGACCTCTCAGCATTGGTCAAGCTGTTGTTTAGCTGGTTGACCAGATGGTCTCCAAGCATGATCAACCATCAAGTGTCCAAAACCCCTCTAAAACCATCAAAACAATCCAGACTAACCAGTTTGGCCATACTGGGAGATGAAGTAATTACCTTACACTGGTTTAAGCTGGTTTAGCTGGTCTCCTAGCATGGCTAAGCTTGTGTTTAGCTGATTGACCAGCTGGTCTTTCAACCTGACCAACTGACAAGTGGCCAAAACCCCTCTAAAATCATCAAAACAATCCAGACCTACCAGTTTGGCCAAGATGGAATACCAAGTAATGACTTTAGGCTGGTTTAAGATGTTTTAGCTGGCCTCCCAACATGGCCAAGCTGGTGTTAAGCTGGTTGACCAGATGGTCTCCAAGCCTGACCAAATGACAAGTTGCCAAATCCCCTCTAAAACCATCAAAACAGTCCATACTAAAAAGCTTGGCCAGACTTGAAGACCAAGTAATGACCTTAGACTGGTTTAAGCTGGTTTACCTGATCTCCCAGCATGGCCAACTGACATGTGCCCAAAAATCCTCTAAAAGAACATTTTTACTCTTTAATGTGTGCGGTCATTTTAACTGTGAGTGGTCTTCCAGTCTTCTGTGGCTTCAACACTCTCTGGTTTTGCTGGAGTCTGTGAACAGTAGGCAATGCTAGAACTTTCCACTGGGATCTTCACGTAGCCGTTAGCATGCCTGCGTGTCAGCTCTGACTTCTGTCCTGCATTAAACTTCCAGCCAGCCAGAGGCGTTCTGGCTAATTTGCAACATCTCTTTAGAAAGGCACTCTCTGGAGACACAGTGGAGCTCTGGGACGGGCCTTTCTGCAGTAAAGCAGATAAATATAACCCACATTCAGACAGGCCATGTGCTGCCTCAGAGGCTGCTGTTAGCGGACTGGGTGGGGTAACAGGCCATTACTGTGAGTCACAGGGACACGCATATTCCGTCATCGCAGAATTCTGAGAGCTTAAAATAAGCAGGAGGAAAAGTATTTTGGGAGCAAAGTGCTAGGGAGGGTGAAATCTGTTTCACAGAGCTATATTGTACAACACAGTCAATAACATAACTCTGTAATGCAAGTCAGTCTACAACACAACTCTATAGTACAACACAGTCAATAGCGCAACACATTCTATAATACAACTCAATAGCAAAACACAGTCAATAATGCTACTGATTAGCATAACACAGTAAAATACAACACATTCAATGTGTGTAGAGTGTATGCATTGTATTTGATGCATATCTGTATGTGTAAACAGTGTGTATTGTGTTCGGAGTGTGTGTGTGGGTATAGGGGGTAATAACTTTCTCTAAAAAAGTTAATAAATTCTCTAATACTTCAATTCTTTCTGGGGGAAACATTAGCAGGGCAATTAGCCAGAAGCAGCTCCATGGAAACAAATGAACCTCCTGTTTGGGGCTCCCAGCCTCTAACTACAGAAGTTTATTAACCTCCAGTCCTCTCACAGACGCAAACTGGATGTGTTCTCTGGGTTGTTGCATGCAAAGAATTCATACACTGTAAAAAAAAAAAAAAAAAAAAAAAAGAAAAATCTCCCTAATTTTAACAGTAGAAGACTGTTGTAAAAAAAATTTTAAATTGGTTAACAAGTAGTTACCATGGGGGGCCTGGGTAGCTCAGCGAGTATTGACGCTGACTACAACTCCTGGTGTCTCGAGTTCAAATCCAGGGTGTGCTGGTTGACTCTAGCCAGGTCTCCTAAGCAACCAAATTGTCCCGGTTGCTAGGGAGGTTAGAGTCACATGGGGTAACCTCCTCGTGGTCACGATTAAGTGGTTCTCGCTCTCAATAGGGGCGCGTGGTAAGATGTGCGTGGATCGCAGAGAGTAGCATGTGCCTCCACATGTTGTGAGTCTCTGCGGTGTCATGCACAACGAGCCACGTGACAAGATGCGTGGATTGATGGTCTCAGAACGGGAGGCAACCGCACCACCACGAGGACCTACTAAGTAGTGGGAATTGGGCATTCCAAATTGGGAGAAAAGGGGATACATTTTTTTTTTTAACAATACAGAAAATGAAAAGCAGATTTCTACAGTCTCAGAAGGTTAATATATTAAGTTATCATTTAATAATATAAACAATGGTACTGCACCTTAAAATATACTGTAAAAACAGGTTGTTCTGTAAAGTTGTTTACATTTTTCCTGTATTTTTTACATAATTATTCTGGCAACCACAGCTGCCAGTTTGTTTGTTTTTTGTAAAAAAAAAAAAAAAAACTGGATTTGTTTTTTTTTTTAACAGTGTATGGATCATTTTAATTACCATAGATGGCAAATTAAACCCAAACCATTAAAAACTATTTTGACCTCTGTTTTCAACATAAACACCGAAATGCAGAAGAATCCCTTATGCCTCAAAGATCACCCACAGGGCATGTTATCTATTATAAATTAGCTTCTTCTGCAAAATTCTGAGAAGGAAAATTTTATCTAACCTTTTTTGTTAAAATGGGATCCTCAGAGTTGAATTTAATGTGAATATTTGACCTTTTCTGAATTAAAATCCACCCAGCCCCGGTATAGTCCAGTCAAAGGTCTCTTGATGCTGGATGGACCACTTGAAAGGAATCAAACAGCTGCTCTTGTTTGTATAGCAGACAGTAAACGGCCATGAGTTGAAATCGATAAAGTAATCAAGTCAGAGGAACTCTAAATGTTTGTCAAGTCTGGCCAGTTCTGGGGAAGGTCAGGGATTCGAACTGTGACACTGACTGGAGAATTCCAAACAGCTCCTTAAAAATATTTCATCTGCAAGTGAAAGAGCCAAAATGCATTCCTCAAAAACAATGCAAAGATCTAATTATCATTCCACATTTCCAATCTGTATGCAAGCCAATGACCAGAACTTAACTAGCCTATGCTGGTGTGTAAAGAATGTTGAAAGGGTGTGTGTGAATTTGACTTATGTTCTTATGTGCTCTGTTTTTTGCCACCAACACAATGCTCACTTTCTTGTAGCCCGTACATGTAACAGCGATTTTTCGCATGCACAGTAAGGGGATTTAATAGCTTTCATACGTTTTAGTGTGGACGAGCAACTTTTGGAAAACACTTGAAAACGGCAGTCTGCATGGAGAGCATTTCGAAAATGAAAACACAGTTTTCAAATATATCCGGATTAATGTGGATGTAGCCTTACTGCGTATGCACTGAAATTTGTGTAAATATTGGGATTGGTCTATAACAATTGGTTGGCTTTGTCAAACCAACGTAATATATAGTTGCATTTATTTATTATTTATTTTATTTTCTCCCCTTTTCTCCCCAATTTGGAAGGCCCAATTCCCAATGAGCTCTAAGTCCTCGTGGTGGCATAGTGACTCGCCTCAATCCAGGTGGCGGAGGATGAATCTCGTGTCGTTGAGTGCATTACCGCAGAGACATAGCGTGTGTGGAGGCTTCACGCTATTCTCCGCAGCATCCACACACAACTCACCACGCGCCCCACCGAGAGTGAGAACCAATTATAGCGGCCACAAGGAGGTTAACCCAATGTGACTCTACCCTCCCTAGCAACAGGGCCAATTTGGTTGCTTAGGAGACCTGGCTGGAGTCACTCAGCACACCCTGGATTCGAACTCGCAATTCCAGGGGTGGTAGTCAGCATCTTTACTCGCTGAGCTACCCAGGCTACCTATATAGTTACATTTATTAACATTAATAAGTGAAATATACAATTCTTATGATAAGTAATAGTTCAAAAGTATCACCGAATGCTTTTAAGATGCTTTGGTACAAAAGTGTATCACTTTGTAAATAGTTTTCCGTAAGTCCTTGGTGGAACCAGTGATGTCGGAATGCAACTTTAGTGTGTTTACAAAGAATGTAAAGGGATTTCTGAACAGCACAAAATATTGGCTGTCTGTTTGGCAAAATAAAGTGCTTCCAGAAATCATGGAAAATTTGAGAATGATGGATGAACACTTAATCCTGAATCATATTGTTAAAAGTCAAGGACAATGTTGAACTTTACTCTGTTCCATGGATCTGAAAATGAGCTATGTTTGAAAGGCTGTTTCAGGCATTACCGATCATCAGTGGCTGAGCAAACTGCTTGGAATTCCAGATGCTAGCTTGATTTTACTGTCTATTCAGTGAACATTTCTAGACTATAAAATATATGGAAATATTTAAAAATACTCAGAACTTTCCACAAACATGTGTGGTGGCAAACTTCCTGGCATATGAATTTAGTTTTATATATGATGTTTTTGTCTTATTTACATCCTAACTCTTCATGATAAACACATTTTGATGTAACATGAATAAAAACATCTGTTTTGAATCTCAGTGGCTCTTAACAGCCATCTAGAATATTTAACATAGAAACATTTCACTTTTATCAATGTCATTTTATTGTAACATTTTGAAGTAATTTTAGAAGATTATAACTGTGTTTGTTAGTGCAACATCTGTCTGTCTTTAACCCAAAGATCAAAGCAAATAAAGCAACAATGCAAATCTAGTACCTTTATCTTCATAAAATCAATGTAACGCATTGCATCAAGTTGCTTTTTGCTTTTATGTTTTAACAGTGGCAACAGCCACTTTGTAATAAAAGACCATAACATTTAATAAAAAGATACATTTATTAACATTAATAATCAGATGACTTTTTTCACTGTGTAATATTGTTCATTAGCAACACAGCAACTGTTGCCGTTTACAACAGCTTCGAACGTGGCTCATCCAATCAGATTTGCAAGTCAGAGCTAATATTTTTATATGTTTTGTAATGTTTTAGCGAGAACACATCCATTTAAAAATGTATTTACCACAGATAAAAAACTGTTTGTGAATGTTTATTTCTGGATGAACTTCATTGCATTATTCTATTTCAAAGAGCCATGATTCTTCAGTGGACACTTGGGCTACACTGTTGTCTGTGTTTTGGATCTTTAGGGCTTTTCTAGTCAATTTTGTGTACATTTATTCTCAAAACTTATTTTATGAAATGTATTAACTTGGGAAGGAAAAACCAGATGCATTAGTCTAGAAGGAATGAAAGCTGTTTTTAAATAAACCTGTTCTGAAGGGGTTTGTAGAGTTCTGCTGTTGTCATTGGCAAAGAGAGGTAAGACAGACAACGCCCTCAACCAACAGCCAAACCATTTGGCACTGAGAAGGGAGCCTCTGGAAGAAGCCGTTATTCAAACACATCTCATTCAGCTTGTAAAACACATCTCCTTTTTTGGTACTTTTTGTTCAAAAATCTGTATTTTTTTTTCAATGGCTTTCCATGATGCAGAGACACAAACTGGGTTTCAGCACAAAGACCCTTTCTTACAGCAGACTTGTGAAAATGTTGTTGAGACTATTTACTTTATTTGCACACTTTCCGTTTTCCACCCGGCCCCCGTGCACCCTCTTTCCTCTCGTCAGCCCCTCCCATCGGAGATGGATTCGCCCAGCGGCTCGTAAAGTGTAAAAAAAAAAAAGCCACTCTCCCACTCATGAGCACAAAACCACTTCAAGGACTGCCAAGGCAGAACTCCCTTTTCGAGTAGGCAATCCTCCTGTGTCTGTATGGCGGCAGAGAGAAGATTCCAGGCTTTGCCGTCTACCGCTAAATGACTCTCTCCACTAGGTAAACCATAATGACTCACTTGAGTTAATCAGTGGAAATGAGTACCGTTCATAAGGTGTGACGGCCTTGCTGTGTGATTCATAGACATGCACACAGTGGAAAACTCTCAGGGCCAGCAAAACCTTCTTTGCTGGTGTAATACTGCTCTAGATAAACACATTTATTCCCATTTCATTCTCATTTATCTTTATTTGCTTATGTATTTTTGATCGCACTCCAATCTTGATTCTGTCCATTTGCAGTGTACAAACGAATAGTGGAGACAAGTTTATCCAATCAGAATGTATTCCTTGCCGTTTATGAGCAAAGTGTGAGTCAGAGTTCCACCCCTTAGAGCCTTCAGAGTTTCCAGTGAATCCCTCAAAAGTGCAAATGAATAGGCATCAAGTGTCAGTTTGTCAGTTTCATCAGCCAATCAAATTGTTTTCGAGCTACATCCACCAAACTTGGTATAGACCTGCAGAATGTTCTGGCTTAGTGACAAAAGCGAATCGCTCCCAATATAATCAATGATGCTGTCTACACTACACACAAGACCTTTAATCTGCTTTACGTAGCTCTTTTTCTCTTACATTTGTCTATCAATCTGTCTGTCTCTGTCTGTCATTCTTTATTTCTTTCTTTCAGAAAAGGCTTTGTCAAGCCAACATTTAAGTTTGTCTTGACAAATGTAACCTATCTAGTAAAACATTAGTAAACGTAAAATCAGCTATTAACTATTTGTCAGTCCCCACCAAATGTAATCATGTAATCCATAAAAATGAACTGTAATCTGATTACGTGCATTTAAAAATGTAATGTAATATACATTACAAGTACTTGATTTTTGTAATCTGATAACGTAATCCAGATTACATATAGTTCATTAATAACACTGGTTGTATGTAATTAGAGAGTAAAGAGCATGTCGGCATGAAAATGAGGGCTGATTTTAAGTGTTTTTTGCGAGTTTTCTAATTTGTCACTTGCTTATATTGGGTTTATTTAAGTTTAAACTAGGCTGGTTAAAGCATTCAGTGTCATGTTTTTATGTTTTTTTATGTTTGTGTTTGCATCATGTGAACTGCCTCTTTGGTAATATAAATTGGCTGTGACATATGTATGATGTCCACAGTGTGTCCTACTGTATTCATTGTGAAACTGTGTTTTCTTATTTAACAACATGAGTCGCGTTGAAGGTCTAGATTTATTTAAACCAATATTAAGTTAAATTTGAACACTGCACACAAGCACAAATGTAGCTGCCATGAGGGATGCTGGGAAATGGATTTATTGAAAGAGCGTGTTTGTGTGAGATTACAAGCTTTCCTTTTGAACACTATAAACCTCCTGAGATTCATATATTCACACACACTTTACACCCAAACTCTCAGCATTCAGCATGAATGAGAGCTCTTGTTATTGACATTTAGAGGGCATCTTGATGTTTATGGCATTCAGTGGCAGCTTGGTGTGAAGAACAAGGAGTTACAGCAAGATCAGTATGTGTGTGTGAGACCAAATTTCCCCACAAGGATAGTAAACCTGATTTCTGCTACATTGTGGGGACCCGCCAACAGTCCCCTAGAGGAAAACGGCTTAATAAACATGAAATAATGTCTTACTGAAAATGTAAAAATGCAAAATGGTGTCTGTGAGGGTTAGGTTTAGGGGGTTATGGGATAGAAAATATCATTAGTTCAGTTTAAAAGCAATAGAAGACTATGGAGAGTTCCCACCGTATATGTGTGTAATGTAGTATGTTAGTGGGTTCTCTGGGCTGATAGAGCAGTTATGGCAGTAGCTCAAGGGATGGGTGGAGTTAGCCAACCTTGTCCTGCAGTCGCATACAAACACACACACACACACTCCCATCACTGCCTGTCATTAACATATGATTGATGGCTCTGGAATGGCAGCAGGAAACGGCACCCACACGAGCAGCGATTCATTACAGTTCTTCGGAAGGTTTTGTCTAATCCAAACTAAGTGGAATTTGATACAGTTTATGACTGTAAAATGTGACAGCAGTATCACTAGCCACAGACTTTAGCTAAACGAAAGCACTGCTCTACCGACAGTTTTACAAGGGTCTCTGGAATGTCTGATTCTGATTGGTCAATCGCTGTATTCTGTGGTCATATATTATTATATATACCATGCAAACCATTTCCCCTACATAGATGTGCTAGTCTGATTTTTTTCGCATCACTTCGCAGTCTCTTTTTTCTTTAAAATAAATGCCTCCTATTCAGTATTTAACTACTTTCCCTGTCCTTTGCGGTTATGTGAAAGTTTGGCAATAATAACAGAGTGCATTTACATACAAGTCTTAAAGGAGCAGTAGAAAAAAGAGCATGTTTATTTATAAGGCCGACAACGTGGTTTATGCAAGTAAGCGTATGCATATGTGAGCTCTTGGCCAACATGCGGTCCAGGTTAACATTCATGTGTACATACATGAACGTTTTCTTGCATTACTGTGGTGGTAACAAACCTCTGTACTCAAGGGGGTGATAGAGTTACCTTCAAAAGTCTGTGCCATTAAACTGGATGTGTTATGCCTCATGTAAGTTGCTATAAATATATTGACTTTACCTTACTTGCTCAGCAATATTCTCTTCAAACTGTACAGTAGTTGACCTGAAAGAGAAAACTCAATGAGGAAGCGCTATAGCGCCACATGTGGCAACGTAAATAATGCAACGCATATTTGCTCATTCCAGTATGAAATGCAGTTGGAACACAACTATGCACAAAATCTAGCTTGCATAGCTTCTAAGAGTCTACATTCACATAAGTGTGTAGAGTATGTTTTGGCCTTTAGTGTCAGAGGGTGGAAAATGGTCATGAAAAATAAAAAATAAAAATGTAGAATTTGGCTCCTTTAATCATGCATTATTTTCTGCATTGGTGCCTTTCTTCTCAGATCCCAACACTTGGCTAATTCTGATACGAGGTTTAAGTTAGTGAATTAAAGCGTAGTAATGTGAAATCGTTTACGGTCTAAGTGAGCAACTTTTGAGTATATAGAAAGGCATCATCAAACTTGCATTTATGAAATTAAATGTACAAGGCAGTTAAAAGCTTTGCATTTCTCACCTTTGATTCAGGGCATTCTGTTATGTAACATCTTGGAATCATATGAAATGTGCTTGAGGTTAGTTTAGTGTGGTCCACATCGATGAACAACACAGTTAGCAAAAGATTTGACTCAAAGTTTTTCCCTAAACCTAAGTATTAAATTTTGCATTGTAACTTGTCCAGCACCGTTTGTGCTACGGACATGAAGGATACCTCAAATCGTGTGGTTTGTTGAAGAGAGGTGTGCTGTTACTTTTCTAAGTGATCAAATTTACAGACTGACGGACCATTAAACAGGCCACATTGACCTTCATTCAAGGAGGGACCCAAGCCATATACTGTATAGGGACCAGAATATCATAGAGACTTACAGAGTGGGCTACCTAGCAACCAGCCAAAACACCCTAGCAACCTTATCTCACTAAGTGAGTGGCATGGGCAAGCAGCACTCTTGTTGTGTCTCTTATGTGTTGTCTTATATTTGTTGTATTTTTAAATGTCAGAAGAGATCAACTATCATGAGATATCGGTTCAACCTTTGCACAAGTCATTTGTCGCGTATTGTCTGGCCCACATTGTTGCTTTTTTGGGCCAATAATCAGCATCTTATACTGTTAAAAATATAGATCTTTTTAAATTTACAGCTGTGGTTGCCAGAAATATGATCAGGCACGTGCACACATAGACATTAAAGGGGGCTTGAGCACCTGCCATTTTTCTTCTTCGAGAGAAATTGGCCTTTTTTTATCAATATCAGGTCGGGAGATGAGACTTTGTTGAGTTCGGATGCCCTCCCTCCCTCCATCTCTCTCTCCCTCTCTCTCTCCCTCTCTCTCTCTCTCCCTCCCTCCTTCTCTCCCTCCCACCCTTCCTCTCTCCCTCCCTCCCACCTTTCCTCTCTCTCTCCTTCCCACCTTTCCTCTCACCTTCCCTCCCTCTCTCCCTCCCTCTCTCTCTCTCCCTCCGCGTCTGCACGCAGCAGTGCAGCACACATCGGCACATCAGACACACAGACAGGCAGACAGCAGCCCCTCCCAGCTCCTGTCCCAGTTATGTTTTTCTTGGCTTGTGTGGAGGTGAGTGGTGATGAACAAAAGACTAAGCTACCAGGGCCTCGACTTTACAGCTAATTAGCCAAAAGACAAATATAGTTAACTATTATATCTTGCTAACATGCATGACTCATGAGCTACTAGCTAATGTAATAAGTTAGCTCAAGTTTAGCCAAGGCAATATATCATGGCCATACAGGCTAATGTACTGTATTTAATGGAGACACTACAGGTGAATACAGTAAAATTTGTGTCTAATACGTCATCACAATCACCACATTGATATGCAAATTAGGCATTACCTAATTAAAATGCACTACTTTGCATACATTTGACAAGGCACTGCAGGTGAATAGGATAAACAAAATAACTAAAGCATATCACCAAATAACTTCCCCAGTAAATGACTTACATTCTACAGTCTTTTCCCCTGAAATGTTATGTTTAAATATGCAGATTAGCTTGTTTTGGTTAATTTAGAAGAAATCTACAGATGCAAACAGACGAAGGGTAGTAGGCTTAAAACAAATACTTAAAAAGTATTTTGGAAGTTTTCTTTCCATTAGAGTAAAAGAAGACATGGAAGCAAAATTGACCAAAATCTCAAAATTGACCACTACATGAAAAAAGTGTCCTGCCTTAAACAGTAACTTCATAATTTTGATCGTAGGCTCCTCATCTAATAACTATCCATTCTATTAGTTTGTTGTATGCTGATAGGTCTTTACATGGTACAGTGGTATAATAACACCAAAAGAATTAAAACGATTTATTGCCCTGTGCAAAATAAACAAATTATTAGTGAAACTATGTCCCTCTCCTTGGTGCAGTCATTTATTCTAAATATATACTTGAAACTAGTAGCATAGAAAACATGCACATTGTGGCATAGTTTCCTTTGCTGTTGCCTGCTCTTGTGATAAACCTAGTGAATACTAAAGAAGACCATGTTCTCTGTGTGAACTGATTATTTTGTAGAAATCTGTTGAGTATGAAACAATTGCGTGAGTGTGAGGGAATTAAAATAAATTGGTAAGGAAGTCAGAGTTGTGTTAATAGATTTAACGTTAACGTAAAAAAAAAAAAAAAAAAACATTAAATAAATAATTATGAGAAGTGCCCTTTTTTCCACTTGAGCCCCTGCCCCCCAAAATGTCTGTGCACATCCCTGCATATGACAGTAAAATAAAGCAATAAATATTAACAAAACTACATAGAACTCCCCAATGTACATAACTTGTATCAAAAATAAGAAGATACATAAACATATTTAGAAACAGAAACTTCTGGGAATGCCCAATTATTGTTTTTCACCTTAATTTTAACAATAGTTTATGTAAACGTCAATTATACGGTAAAATCTTACTTTTCACATCTAAAAAAACTGTACAATTATATGTATTGTCTTGTTAAATATATATATATATTTTTTTTTTTTACCGTCAATATTAAGGTAACACCTATTAACCAATTTACCTTCTTTTATTTACTGTAGCATTTTTACATTCTTTTTCCGTTAAAATTACAGACAATTTTTAGTGCATCCTTTTTTGTATGTGCTGTTTAAAGGCATGTAAAGTTGAAGCTTATTCAAATAATGGTACATCAGTTTTTTATAACAATATTAAGACAACGATCAGTCTGACAGAATCCTTGTCGTTTCTCAGGATTTGTCCCCGGGCTCTCATTTGGTGTCTGTGAAGTTATAAAACACTAATCAGATGTGGAGGATGTTTTTATTCCTTCAGAGAGTCTTATATAGAATATAGAATGATCAGGAATGCAAGGCACAAGCTTTAATGGTATTAAATAGAGTTTTCAAAATTGGTTCCTTGTGTTGTTTGCTTGTTTATTTTCTCCCCTTTTCTCCCCAATTTGGCATGCCCAATTCCCAGTGTGCTCTAAGTCCTCATGGTGGTGTAGTGACTCGCCTCAATCCAGGTGGCGGAGGACAAATCTCAGTTGCTCATCTGAGACCATCAATCAGCACATCTTATCACATGGTTTGTTGAGTGTGTTACCAAAGAGACCTAGCGTGTGTGGAGGCTTCACACTATTCTCCGCGGCATCCATGCACAACTCAACATGTGCTCCACCGAGAATGAGCACCACACATTAGAGGGACCACGATGAGGTTACTCCATGTGACTATACCCCCCCTAGCAACCGGGCCAATTTGGTTGCTTAGGAGACCTGGCTGGAGTCACTCAGTCCACCCTGGATTCGAACTTGCAACTCCAGGTGTGGTAGTCAGCATAGTTACTCGCTGAGCTACCCAGGCCCCCTGTTTGCTAGTAAATTAAGTTTACTGAGTGAGATTTTCACCTCCTGAGAAATGCTTTCTATCATCCACAAATGCCCAGCTGAGTCAGATGTTATGTTAAAAATAAAGAACCATCATGGTGCTAAGAAATGTTCACTGTAAAAAAATTTCTGTAATTGTAACAGTAAAAGACTGTAAAATGCTAAAGAAATAAAATGTTAATTGATTAACGAGTATTAACTGTAAAATATACAATACATTTTTTAATATATTTTAAAAGACAATACAGTAGTTTTTACAATAAAATGTTGTAAACATTATGTTTTTTAGATGTAAAAAGTATGATTTTCCTGTATTATTAATGGTAAAAATTTACATTATGTTTAACAAGAGAGTACATGTACTATTTACAGTAAATTATTGTTAACAATTGTTATTGTAGAAAACCAGTAATCGGGCGTTCCCAGAATTCCCTGCATGACCCATTACATTTCATTATATTTTATGGGAATAGTTATGTTTCTTCTTATTTTTAATATCGGTTATGTACATTGGGGTGTTCTGTTTTATATCTGATGAAGTTTAGTTCATGTTTAATGCATTATTTTAATTTCACATGTGTTACTCTGAGGTGTTTAGTGTTTGTGTGAGTGACACTGAGCACTGTCTCTACATGTTTATTGGTCATTGCTCCTGGAAGAGCCACTATTGGTAAACTTCATGTCATCATGTGCCCTTCTGTAGTTACTACAGTGATTAACAAATACCTTATAAAGGACAAAGCAGATTTTTACAGTTTCAGAAGGCTAATATCAAGTTTATGATGTTTTTTTTTTTTTTTTTTTTACAGTGCCATCGTGGTCATGTAAATTACTACAGTTTTAAACTGTAAAATATACAGGTTGTTCTGTAAAGTTGTTTACATTTTTACTATATTTTTTTACATAATAATTCTGGCAACCACAGCTGCCAGTTTTTTTTTTTTTTTTTGTTTGTTTGTTTTTTTTAAACAACAGGATTTTTTTTACAGTGTTCCTCTGGTCACAAGCAAGCAAGGAACAACACTGAGCAGATGAAAGAAAGGCAGATAGTCTGTTAAACAAAGAGCCCAAAGTTGAAGTGAAATGTGAAAACAACAGCACAAGTGTTCGGATTGTTTGAGACTGTGATCCCAGTCATCTGAGAGTACATTTCTGTCCTCGAGCCAAACAATAATCTCCAATCTGTCTGTTAATTCATCCATCAGAATGATGAGAACCAATGGAGAAAAAGACTTTGAGAGTATGAGCTCAGGTTTGATGAGGTCCATCAGAGAAGATCATGTCCGTGGAAACATCAGTCTGCACTCAATAAAGAGGGGCTATCATGTAGCCTCAGCTCTCTTGATTAGAGAACACTGTATAATAATCGCAGTAACCCTGCTCCAAAGCCTAGTGAACTGGCTCGCTGTCTACAGTCTAAATGGAGTTAATTAACAGAGGTTCAGGAGGAGCATGTTAATTTTAGTCTGACAAATCACAGCCCATGAGCAGGAGTATATAAGCCTCTGCTTACCTGCTTCCTGTGACAACTCTCCTGACATCCCACCTCCACCTGTTCTCTAGATCCATTATCTAAATAAGTAAAGTCCGGGGTGGTAATCAGGACTCGAGTCTTGAGCTCCGAGCCCTCCAGTATACGGACAGCAAGCCAAATTCGTTTACTGCTTCAACACAAGATTACATTAACATATGAAATACTGAAATAGGCAGTGGCCGTTCACACAGTATGCATTCTTGCATTTAAAAAACAACTAGACTGAACATTATCGAATAGAACAGGGTCTCAAAGCTAGACTAATTTTTACTTCATTACGCATCTTTAAAAAACTAGCATTCATGGCTGTTCAAAGGCAACAACTAAAGTACATCTGACACGTCAAATGTGATGTGTAAAAAAGTTGCCTAGATGGGCAGGCTACTTGGTTTAAGAAAAGGAAGGAAGGAAGGAATTAGTATAGTGAATCGGGTGCTAAAAGAACGCAGACATCATGTGCAAATAAACAGTGCCATCAGCTTTTGCAATTCTTATAATTCATTAAATACTAAAAAGTATTGATTAAAAACAGTTCAATTTAATAAAACATTTACTTTCTAACAAATATTTGTGTGCTACTGTATGTATGTGTCAAGGCGCAGCCCCATTTACCTTTGCACAATGAAATTCTGCAAGCAAAATAAATCTTAATGGATAGGGATGTCCCGAAACCGCTACTGGTATCGGAATCGGGTCTGATACAGCGCTCCTGTACTCGTGCTTACTAAAATGAACCAATACAAAAAATTATACATCTGACGTACGAATATCATTACATAAACAAATTAAAATCACGTTATGTCTTAGTGAGATTATTTAACCGCAAAAGCTGCAATCTAATGAGATAAATATACAGTTTGCATGTGCGGCGCGCTTCAAATGTGAGCCAGTGAAAATGTGGAGGCAGTGTTTTGCCGACGCCGGCTGCACGTACCTTTTAAACTCCTCATTGAGCACTCTGTTTGTAGCAGATGACAGCAAACAGAGCACACATTCACGTTGTAGAGCAAGGCACACACAGAGTACATATAGCCTTTGGCGGTTTAATAATCACTTTGAGTCATGTAGCAACCAGCTTTTCCGGACTGAAAAGCTACCGTCATAACACAGAAACACTTCAAAATAAAAGCTCAGTCAAAATAAAAGCTTAATTTAAATGTAACAAAGTATTACAGAAATATATCACTATTCTAAAGTTATGCAATTTTCACTGTATTACTACTACTACTACTAATAATAATAATAATAATAATAAATAAATAGTAATTGTATTATATTTAACCTCCTGAGACCCCTGCGTGACTGCTGTGTGCTTTTTCTATTCCCCTTTTTTATTTGTAACTAGTAGCCCTTAAGAAACATGCAAACAAAACAAATTTATAATAATTATAATAATTTCTGTTTTTCAAAAAATTGATGTCCACTTATGTGAACATTGGAACTATGTTGTGAAATTTTAAATAATATCAAACTATAGGAAGTCAGATTATATTTTATCAAATTGTTTGTTATGTTTCCAGGAGTGTTGGTTTTTGAGACGTTACAGACATTTAATCAGAAATAGGCATAAATTATTCTGATTCAAAGTAATGGCCAGCATCATCCACACACTGCCAACCATGTTAAAATAAAATGATACATACAAATTTTGAATCTATGTACTGATTACCATTATCCCATGTCTGCCAAACATGTTGAGTGGTTCAAACATCATCAGCAGCCTGAAACTGAACTTCTGACCAGATGTTAGGAGTGAATGCACTTGGCTGCATAGGAAAGCTATAGGATGTACACTTGCTCCCTAATTAGGGAATGACTTAACCTCCAGTCAGCGTGCTGTCTGTCTGCGCTGTCTCATAACAGTTCGAAATGCACCTTATTTTCATCCCAACTCCATATAAAGCCTCTGAAAGCAAGATTTTCCCGTTTTTGGATGCATCCATTGATAATCTATGTGATAATGCAGTGAATATAGGATATTTTAACTGAAGCTGAGCATACAGTCCACGAATGTGGTCATTGTGCTTGGCAGCGTACCGTTTCGCGATAAATCGCACAAATTTAAAACATGGCATATCATATGACACTAGAGACTCTAATCTTTTGACTCAAACAGGTTTCAATGTAAAAACGTAATTAAGTTTCTTACCAGTTGTAGTTTTGTTGCTGTTTCTCCCAAAGACAAACTCTGCTGTGATCAGCGCCATGTTGTTTTGTCACATGGCTCGGTGCGTCGAAAGTTTAATCCTTTACTAACTGCCCAAAGTCTCCTGAACTGAGATCAGTCAGTTTAAATGAAATTAAAGTATGCGTTGCTTATAACGAAGCCAAAACATAATGTCCACGCAGGTCTCACAAGGTTAAGCAGTATCTCACATCTGTGATGCTCTGTAGTGCAGCAATATATTTGACTAAATATAACTCCAATGCTTTTTTTGGGATTGTGCTGTGAGGTTCTGTATATAAGCACTTCATTTGATAAAAAAATAATACAATGTTATGTTTAAAATTAATTTTTATATTGTTATGGAGCCCCTTAGATTACAGTGTGGGATTTTTTTTTCTTTAATAGTTTTACTTGCCCTCGCAATATGTTTTGTGTTTCCTCACAGTTTTGCGTTCCCTCGCAATAAATTTACCAAGGTTTTACTACAGTAACCATATTTTAACCATGATATTCGTAGTGAAACCATAGTCAAAATATAGGAAAACGGAAACTATGGTAATAAACATCATAATTTTGTTGGTATCATGGTTTTACTATGCAAATACCATAGTTTACCTATGGTTTTACTATAGTAATATTGTGGTAACACTTTAAAATAAGTTTCCATTTGTTACCATAAACAACATTAGTTAACATTAACTAACAATGAATAATACTTTTACAGCATTTATTAATCTTGGTTAATGTTAATTTCAACGTGATTTTTTTTAATCAAAAGTTGTATATGTTTACATTGTTTACATATGTTTAGTTAATGTACTATGAACTAACAGTAACAATTAAACATTTTATTGTTATTAACTAACATTAACAAAGATTAATATATACTGTAAAAAAAATATTTTGTTCACTGTTAATTATTGATACCTATTGCATTTACTAATGTTAGCAAATGTAATTTTATAATAAAGTGCTACGAATAGACTGTAGTAACCATCGTTTTTTGTGGGGAAAAAATTACTATAGAAAAAAAAAGTTTTTCTATAGTAATATTACCATGATTGTTTTAGCCTAACCATTTTTTTTATTTTTTTTTTTATTTTTTTATTATATTATTGTAATTTATGTATTTATTTTATTTTTTTGACGGAAACCATGGTTTTACTATAGTAATATTGTAGTAACTATGAAAAGTAAGTTAAGTAACCATGTTTTTTGGTGGAAACCATGGTTTTAATACATTACTGTCTCCATATAGTAACCATAGTTTTAATTCATTTATTTAAACCATTTTGATTATAACATAATAAACTGTTGATATGGAGTTCAGAAAAAATAAAACAGGTATCGGACTCGGTTTCGGTGAGTACCAAAAATTAAGTATCATACTTGTACTTGTTCTCAAAAAAAAATCGTTTCGGAACATCCCTGTTAATGGGAATCCGTGTGATCAGGAATTTAGCCTGATGGGCTTCTGGTATTATGCGAATTTTGGGAAATTTGGCCTCTTTCTCTCTTCTGACTGCTGTAATCTAGCGCTCTCTATTCCTTTCTTCTTTTGGAAAGCTGTGAAAGCATAATAGTGATTTTTTTTTCTTTTGGATCAAACGAGTAAGCAAAAATTATATTTTCTGTGGTCTTCCATTCACCAATATTCAAGTTTACCCTGCTATCGTTTACTTCCCCATTCCAACCCAGAAAAGGCTCCACTGGAATTTGCTTGGTTTGGCAGTGACCTCTGTTTGACAGATTTGTACATAGTTACACTGAATATTCACAACGGGCGAAAAAATCATTTAAAAAAAAATGCAGCATATACAAAGATGCAGCTTGACGATCTTTTTTTTTTTTTTTTTTTTTTTTTGGTGGGTTACACATTTGCTTTAAATCCATCCTTCTGCCTTTGACTGCTAAATTTCACCTAAATGTGAACATGCCTTTATGCTTATAAGCCTAGCAACATGCTAATGCAAAACTTTATTATAATCAATAGTGATTTGTGTCTTCCATGCACTTCATGTAATGAGGGAAGGAAGGACTTTTAATTTACTCATTAAGTGAAGATGTCATGTTGCATTTTTACAGGTCAATTTATTTCATAAGGTCAATCACAAGTCTTTGTAAACATAAAGACAAAGCCCGAAAAATTCAGAAAGATCTTCCTGTCACAGTAATTACTGCATGCCGAAGTACGAGGATGTTTTTCTGTAGCTCCCGATTCATTCCTGAAGGCTTTTCTGAGCTGATCATTGTAATTTATCCTTATAATGTGAAACGTGTGTGTGCCAGCAGCAGTGGCTTCAGTTATAACGTGAATGTGACCTCCATGGGTCAGTGAGCACCAGGGGTCATCCATGTATGTGTGTGTGTGCAATACATAGTGAAGGCTGGACTGCAGAGTAGAAAACCGTAAAGGGTAACAGGACCTGTGGGAGCTTTGAATGTCTCCTCAGAATTAAGCTGATTTACAATCCCTCCTTTTAAGCAGGAAACATCCTTCACACTAATCTACACCAGCAACTCCAAGAGAGAAAACCTCTAGACAAGCTCTGTTCCAAAAGCTGTCCACTGCCTACATAGACAACCACCTTCTAAGGCAGCATCCTAACTTAACTTCAACCTCATAAATAACCTGTTTAGAATTCTGTGCACAGGCAGCAGATCTGTGGGTCGTGCACAGAAGACATGACTCACAATTGATTACAATAGAGTTTGACATCAGCATGTTGCTAGGCTAATGCTAGACTAATAATCTAATAAGCATAAAACATACATAGCACACAAATTTTGATTAAAGTCAATATTTTTATTAAATTTAACTATTTATCTATACTTTTTATTTTTGAGTGAATTTCTACCACTGATAGCGTTGTTTATTCGCACATGCAGTTTGCATTCCTTTACAAAAAATCTAGAGGTTTGGCAAACTAGTCGCAAACTTTCCACTCATTATTTTCACATGCAAATGAGTTTGCGATTTAATTTCTTTCAAATATGATGAATTTAGTTAATCACAGTGGATTGCGGGAGTGTAGTGAATAAAACCAGAAATATACTTTTTAAATGCAGATGTTTAGCTATGCAAATGTATTTTTTTGCGTAGTAATGCTCCAAAATGTGGCAACTGCAATTCAAAACACAACAAAATTATAAGTTGCATTCACAGTGTTGCTACAAGGGGCACTATAGCTGACATTAGCGTGAACTGTTCGCTCCTATGGTGAGTTTTCTCTTTCAAGTCAACTAATGACATGGTGAAGCAACAGTTTATAGAGAATATTGCTGAGCAAGATAGTCAAAGTCAGTATATGTATAGCAGCTTACCTGAACTATAACACATCCCGTTTGATAGCATAGACTTTTGAAGGTAACTCTATCGCCCCCTTGAGTTACCGCCACAATAACGCAAGAACGCACATTATGCATGTTCAAATGGACCACGTGTTGTTGATGCATAGGCCAAGCCCTCTCAGCATTCACATGCTTGCATAAAGTATGTTTCTGGCTTAAGTAGCAGGTTTTTGCACTGAAATACCACATGCAAAAGTGCCATAACTGTTTAAAGAATTTGCTCCTTTCCTGTTTTCGTTGGTCCATTTTATTCTGACCAAAATCACATCGTAATTGCAATTTTGAACTTGTAAGCAGGAACTTCGCAAGAGGACCTGAAGGCAATATTTATACTTTGCTTTTTTTGCTTTGCCTTTTCAATTTTTTGTCACTCTCTCTCATGTTTGTAATCTCTCTGCAATATACAGTATGTCATTCGGCAGCAAAACTGAAGCTGATTTGTGAGCTTGGAATAAATCTCTTCTGTGTTCAGAAAGAGCAGAGCATGTTCATAAAACACACAATCCTGTCTGCTTTGACTTTTACTATGTGTTTTAGATGTATGCTTCTGTTTGATGCCATACTGTATGAAGACTATACGTACATCTGTCTTATTGATCATTCACTGATCATATCCTCACAGGCACAGAGCAGATCTCAGGGGTCTATATACACTATATGGCCAAAAGTTTGTGGACACCCCATTCTAATTAATGAATTTAGTTACTCCATTAAATCCAGTAAAGAATAATCTTTATGTTTCTTTATGTAATGGCTTGGGCTTTGTGTGCTTCCAAATTGGTGGCAACTGTTTGGGGATAGCCCTTTTCTGTTCCAGCATGACAGTGCCCCTGTGAACAAAGTGAGGTCCATAAAGAAATGGTTTACTGTGTCTGGCGTGGAAGAAATTGACTGGCCTGCACAAAGCCTAGACCTGAACCCCACTGATCACTTTTGGGGTGAACTGGAACAGCAACTGTAAGTCAGGCCCCATCGACCAACATCAGTTCCTGACCTCACTGATAGCCTTGTGTCTGAATGAGAGCAAATCCTGCAGCCATGTTACTACATACAGGATAGTGGAAAGACTTCCCAAAAGAGTGGAAGCTGTTATTACAGCAAAGGGGGAAATTGATGCCTAAGGTTTTGAAATCAAATGTTCATCAAAAACATATGGTGTCCACAAACTTTTGGCCATATAGTGTATGTTGTATGACTTGCTGTATTTGTTGTATGATGAAAGGGTGTATTTCTCGGCTAAAGAAAGAACCAGGGGTGTTTAAAGGGCACCTTGAGTGACATTTACAGGCACGATTTAAACACACACACACACACACACACACACACACACAAACAACCCTCCTCTGCTGGGATCTCCAACATGTTTAGTCCATTACCCTCTACTCCCAAACTAGCTAAAATCATCTTGTCTCTCCTCATCACTGCCGTAAAGGCAGTAAACAGCAAAACCAAACCAGGTCAGGAGACCAAGCTAAGAACAGCAAACCAGCAAACTTAGGCTGGTTTTATCTGGGATTTGTTTTAGCAGGGGTGTCGGATCTGGCTCTCTGATCACACACCAGCACTTATTCTGCTTAAAGCCCAGAGTAACTTGTGCACACACACACACACACGCACTTTTGGTAACATAAAGGTTCAATTGTCTGATTAACATTAATGAGGTGATTTATGTATAGATCAATAGCTCAATTAAGTGTTTCACTCAATGCAAACACATTGAGAAGCTGACAGAAATCAGACACTGACCTCATGTAACAGTGTAACACAAGGCTTATGTTGTTCAGTATCTGAGCCCCACAACGAGAGTCTATATTTACACAATCATTATGTACTACATCTGTGTTCAAGAAAAGTGATTTAATCACGAAATCAAAATCAACCCAGTTTACTTTCTTAATCAGTGTTCCTGGTCTTCTTGCACACGATTCATCAGTGCATGCCATTCTAGAGAAAAATATTTTTATTCGTGATCTTTCATCAAAATGTAATAAATAGCTATCTGAAATGATTTCTGAGATTACTTTATTTATTTATTTATTTATTTATTTATATATAACCAAGACCACATGGGCAAGGAAAAATAATATTAATCTACTTTTTTCCAGAAAAGTGGTGCTTGCCCATACAAAAACTGTGGGGATTTGCAGGGCTTTGCTATGTGAATGCTAATGTGTTCTGAGTTTTTTAGTGTGTTGCCATGTGATTGTAAGGGTGATCGGAGTGGTTAGTTACTGGCCTAGGTCATAAGTGCCCCCTCTTATGTCTTTATGATATTCTGGTCTCTAGATATGGCTTGGGCCACACCTTCATTGTAAGTCTATGGGAATTATTTCACAAGTTTTATCATCAGGAAGGTGAAAATTGTAATTGTGATTCCTTAGAGAAGTAATACAAAGCCTCTCTCAACAATCCGCAAGATTTAAGGTGTCATTCATGTACGTAGCACAAACGGTGCGGGACAAGTTATGTGACAAAGTTTAAAGGAATACTTCACCCAAAAATTCTCTCATCATTCTCATGCCAGCCCAGATTTGTATGACTTTCTGTCTTCTGCTTAACACAAACGAAGTTTTTAGAAGAATATCTCAGCTCTGTAGGTCTATACAATGCAAGTGAATGGTGACCAGACCTTTGAAGCTCCAGAAATGACATAAAGGCAGCATAAAAGTAATCCATCTGGTTTAATCCATATCTTCAGAAGCGATATGATAGGTGTGTGTGAGAAACAGATCAATATTTAAGTCCTTTTTACCAAAAATCTTTCAAAAAAAAAGAAAGTGGAGATACATAGTAAAAAAAAAAAAAAAAAAACTTAAATATGAATCTGTTTCTCACCCACACCTATCATATCTCTTCTGAAGACATGGATTTAACCTTATGGATTTAACCATAAGGAGTCTTATGGATTACTTTTATGTGGCCTTTCTGTCATTTTTGGAGCTTCAAAGTTCTGGTCACCATTTACATGCATTGTGTGGGCATACAGATCTAAACTCTTCTTCCAAAAATCTTTGTTTCTGTTCAACAGAAGAAAGAAAGTCATACACATCTGGGATGGCATGAGGGTGAGTAAATGAAAAGAGAATTGTAATTTTTGGGTGAACTATTCCTTTAATATTTAGGTTTATGGGTTTGTTCAAATCGCTAATCCTAAATATGAGTAACAGTAATGTTTGCTCCAGCAAACGGCACTAATAATCTCATAGTCTACTTTACATGATCCAGTCAAATCTTGATGGAAATAATCTGTTTCACTTTGAAATATTACGGAAGTTAAAAGCGTCGCAAATGTCATTTCATGTTGTTTTTCCACAGAGAGACAAAATCTAGACTTCTGCTCCAGTCAGTTCTAGAGCCAATTAAAAACTGCAGTTCAGCTTGAGTTAAAGGAGGTTTTTAGGGCTTTCCTTGCCGTTGTGGTCCTGTTGGGACTGTGTTTCGATACTGAGGCAGGTCAGAGGTCAAAGGTCATATTTAGGGTTGGAAGGAGTATCCATTGTTTTGCTAACATACACACACACACAATGTCAGATCTGAGTGAAGATTGATACAGCAACTCCAGTGAGCTCAAAAGAATATATTAGCTTCCAGTCTGAATTCAAATGAGGTGGGAGGAGTCATGGATTGAGGGTGGAGCTTATGAATAGTGGACTATAGAGCCTATTCATTCTGTGTTGCTTGTAATGTTGCCCCACCCCTTTTTTCCTATAATGCTTTCCTTTAGCTTGCAGGTGTTTGACATCATCGCAGCTGGGCGTTTACAAATTATATTTCTGGTTTCTCGCACTGCAGTGGCAAATCTAATGTCAGATATTTAGCATTCTACTGGGAATACTTGAAAGTGCTACACACACACAGTGGCAGTGCTAGTGAAAATAATTCTGCTCATTCTCTGGACATGAGCTACTGCAAACCAAGCATGGGCCTCAGCTCCTGTGGAGAGCTATAACAGCCGTTTATGACGTCTACACATTAGGGCATATTTTCAGAGTTTTATACACTAAGCAGAGAGAGAGAGGAGAAGACATAAGAGTTTTGTGCGTGCTGCAAGGAATTTTGTTAATTTTCCCTCCAAATTACTTCGTATAGACTACCTCTTTTGCCCTCGTTTCCTGTTCAACAGCAGAATCCAGAGTTTAACCCTTAGGCTCAGATAAACACACGTTTCTCACTCACAACTGCATTGCTGTCTTAAGCTGAAAGTAAATGTTAAAGTGAACATAAAAACAAACTTTGGCACTATTTACTTTATCAAACACACATTCATGGTCTTGACAAAGCCAACATACTGTTTTACACTTTAGGCTTATTAGGGTTTTTCCAATATCCCTAAACAAAGACCAGTATTATTAAATGTAATTCCTCCTTGAGCTTAAAAGCTAGGTCCACCAAACTTGGTACAGACCTTCAGACTGTTCTGAAGTACTGGTCTGTATCTTTTCTCACTACTTCAACTTACCGTTTTCCCAAATTGAGCAATATAATATCCCATAGACTTACATTGACAGAATGTTCAAATGGGCCAACTGTTAAAAAAAAACACACACAAGGTCTTTAATCTGCTTTAAGTACATGTCTATCTAGCTGGCTTTTTTATTCTTACTGTAAGGTCTGTTAAACCTTCAAACCTTACGTTTTTAAAACTTTTATGAACTTAAAGGCTAGGCTTTGTCAAGCCAACATCTACTGTAACTATGTCTACTCTTCATTAAAATGTAATAACTTGCTCCACCTCTAAAACCACTTTCCTTTTCAGCTGATGTTTGAGTTTTAACCCATGAGTGCCAGCTGTTTTCAGGAGGGTCATCCAAACTTGACCGCAGACTTTTTTTTTTCTTGTTGAATATCCCTTTTTACTCGGAAAGACGTCACATTATGAAATAAAATGATTGTGAATGTTGCGTCAAGTTGATTTAAAGGGGGTCCGATTCTTTGTAGCATTCTATTTTCCCCAAATATGTCCATGGAAAATATTAGTCAAGGTTTATTCCAACAAATAAGAGCCGTATTTTAGTTTATCGTGACCATTTTCCACCCTCTCACTGACCCTCAGAATTCAAAAGGCTGTTTTTGTTACTGTACCTTTAATACTTCCTTATCTGTTGGCCTCTATTATGATTGGTTAATATTTTCTCATGTTAAATGAGTAAAACATCCCCACAAAGTTAATAAATACTCAGTTACTGTTTATGTAAATGTTGGTGTTCAAATGTTAATGAGCTCATAATTGTGACATCATAACCATGACAATTTGAAATGACTCATTTTTGCAGCTTAGTTTCAGTAAATGGTCTGGGTGGACTGGGAGGGGAAGATCTGTGTCATGAATGTTACAGTATGTCTACATAGTTAATCAAGTCACGTCATTTTTATTTGTTTAGCGCTTTTCACAGCACACATTGTTTCAAAGCAGCTTTACAGAAAATCATGCATTAACAGAAAATTAAACTGTAATATCTATAAAGTCTTGTGTAGTTTGATTAAATGGGATTAAATATGATTAAATATGACTGTAAATTGTGCATAAAATTAAATAATTAAATAATAATTGTATTTAGAACACCTGTGAGCAAGCCGAAGGTGACTGTGGCAAGGAACACAAAACTCCATAAGATGTTGTTTAATGGAGAAAAATAACCTTGGGAGAAACCAGGCTCACTGTGGGGGCCAGTTCCCCTCTGGCTAAACAGCATGAATATAATGCCAATGATCAATTCGTTTTATTTCAAAAGAGCACGGGAACTCCTCTTTTCCATGATATGACCCCTTTAACAGCATAAGCTATGTCTTTTTGGTCCCATTTCTCTCTCTGAACTCAGACAGCAAAGGGCTCGTCTCCTCTGCCTCCTGTAATCTGTAATCTCTTCTCTCTGTTTGTGTTCAGTGTATTTTGGACACATACAATTATGCTATTTTACAAGCGCAGAGCTATTATTTCTCACACAGCGCTGGCACGCTTGAGTGAATGTGTGTGCATGCTGTTTGTATTTAAAGGTTGGGGATGGTTTAATTAATACCAGTGTCAGTTACATGCTGTGGAATTGGTGCAGTAATTCCCTCTGAGCAGTGTTTGTGTTTAGAAGAGAGAGAAGAGAGTTATCTGTGTAAAATGTGAGCGAAGAGAGTAGAACCGAGTCTCTCTGGGTCAACAGTAAATCTTAAACGTGCTCTGGGTCTTATAAAACACACAAGCAGCTTTTTCTCCTGAGAAACAACAGCTTCAGCTCAGCACATGGAATAAACCCAGATATCTTCCTAACTGCATTTCTAAACCTTAGTACCTCCAGTACCTGTACCTCTGTTATGGATATGCAAGAGTAATCGACTAATTGAGTAATTGTTCTGCACCAGCTCATCAAACATTAAAAATGGTACTTGAATATCGAAAATTGATTTTCCTTTGTGCATTAGTATGGAAGCCCATTTCCGCTATATATATATATATATATATATATAAGTCACAGTTACGAGATACAATGTCATTATTTTAAGATATAAAGTATTTATGAGATGAAAAAAAAAAAATCATGACATGCTTAATCATAATTATGAGATAAAAAGTCAAAATTATGAAAACTAAATCAGAATTATGACATTAAAGTCTAAATGTTTTGACAAAAAATCTAAATCATGCGATACTAAGTCAAAATTATAAGATGCTTAGTAAGTTATGAGATACTAAGTCATAATTATTTAATTAAAAAGTCAAAACTTTTAGATAAAAAAGTCGATTATGAGATTATTTCAAAATTATGAGGAAAAAGTCATTATTTTAAAATATAAAGTAAAAATTATGAGGTTCTAAGTCAATTATGAGGTTAAAAAGAAAAAATTATGACCTTAATTAGTAAACATAATTTAGATAAATCAAAATTATGACATAAAAAGTCAAAATTATGAGATAAGTCATATTTGTGTGATACTATGTCATAATTATATAATTAAAAAGTCAAAATTGTGAGAAGTCAATTATGAGATGATGTCATAATTATGAGGAAAAAGTCATAATTTTAAAATAAAAAGTCAAAATTATTAGATGAATTAGAAAAAATTATTTAGATAAATCAAAATTATGACATAAAAATACAAATTATGATATAAAAAATCATAATTATGAGATAAAAAGTCAAAATTATGAGAAGTCATATTTGTGAGATACTAAGTCATAATTATGTAATTAAAAAGTCACAAATTTTAGATAAAAGGTGATTATGAGATGGTGTCATAATTATTAGGAAAAAGTCATCGTTTTGAAATAAGTCATTATGAGATAAAAGTAAAAGTCAAAATTACGAGACACTAGATAAAAATGATGAGATTTTAAATAATAATTATGAGATTAAAAAAGTCAAAATATTGAGATAAAAGTCAAAACTATTAGGTAAAAAGTCATAATTATGTAAAAAATTATGAGATAAAGTCAAAATTATGAGCTGTTAAATCATAATTCATAAATCATAATTTCTAACCAAAGCACAGTTTTTTTTAAATGGTGAAAATGGGCTTCCATACACATTTGCCTGCCTTGAGCAATGCTGAATTACACTGAATTACACTGAATTACACCTCTCACCAAATCTCGCAGTTAAAATTGAGTCCACTTGGGAGTCTGTGCTTTTGAAAACAAAGCTTAGTGTGGCAATACTAATAATATTTTCATTCTTATTGAATTCTACTCTATTGATATTCGGTTCTTTTTCGAGTCATGCAAACCAACGAACGAGGATCCGCTTTTATGGTGTAAAGAAAATGCAAAGCGGTACGACAAACTCGGAAGCTTATCAGACCACTATGTGTGTATGTGCGTTAAATCTTTTAACACGGGCAGAGCTATCTCGGGCTATCTCTTTAAATGAAGCATTTTTAAAGTTAAGCTATCTTGACATGTTGGTCAGGAGACATTTTTCCTTTTTCCCTCTTTTTCCTTTACAGCTTGTTGGAAAAATGCCCTTGTTTACTCATCCTTCATTTTCCCATAAAATAATATTACCTTGAAAAATCTCGAAAGACTTTGATCAACGCAGAGGCTGTTTCTGGTCTTTCATAGCAACAAAGATGCCCACAAATAGCTCACAGTCTATATAGAGAGACTCCAGTAAAACACAGCTTTAAGATTGATCTAATTACAACCATCTCTCTCTCTCTCTCTCTCTCTCTCTCTCTCTCTCTCTCATACAACCACTACATAACCAGAGGAACAAATCAGCAGCAGCTCAGCGGTTTGTTTATCAAACATAATGGTCACTTGCTGTTACTATGGAGACCACATGTGCCAAGATATTTGCCATGTATTTCAGGCGTGTTGAAAAAAGAAAGCTGTAGATTAATTATTTGTGTTTGTTTGAGTGGTGAAGACGGAACACAAACAGTCAAAATATATAATTTATATTGTGGCAGTACCATGGGATCCACTTTAATGTACCATGGTACTTAGTCAACATGAAATCAAAATTGACATGTTTACTTTCTTAATAAAATAAATTAAATGAAAATATTGTGCATGATTCATCAGTCCACAATATTCCAAAAATAGTAGTTTGTCTTCATCAGATTTCATCAAAATGTTATAATTTTCTCCGCCTCTGAAACAACTTTCCTTTTCGGCTAACATTGCCAGGTCCTCTTATTTTTTTAACCTCTCTCCTTCAACCACCACCCAGATGGCAAACGTACATCTCTGAGATGTCTGTTTTAGATCTTTTCAACTGTAAAGCATCACAATCTAACTGATATCTGCTAAACATCTTAAAAAGATCAGATTTACAAACATTCTAAATCATAAACATCCGAGACCTACTTATTGACACACTCATTTAGCACTTTATTAAGAACACCAGTACATCTACTTATTCATGCAGTTATCTAATCAGCCAGTCATGTGGCAGCAGTGCGATCCATAAAATCATGCAGATACGGGTCAGGAGCTTCAGTTAATGTTCACATCAACCATCAGAATGGGGAAAAAATGTGATCTCAGTGATTTCGACCGTGGCATGATTGTTGGTGCCAGACGGGCTGGTTGCTGCCAAAAAAAAAAAAACATCCAGTGAGCGGCAGTTCTGCGACAGAAACACCTTGTTGATGAGAGAGGTCAATGGAGAATGGCCAGACTGGTTCGAGCTGACAGAAAGGCTATGGTAACTCAGATAACCCCTCTGTACAATTGTAGTGAGCAGAATAGCATCTCAGAATGCACAACATGTCAAACCTTGAGGCGGATGGGCTCCAACAGCAGAAGACCACGTCGGGTTCTTTATTAGGACCATAGTGTTCCTAATAAGAAGTTTAATTACAGAAGTTAAATGTATTGCAAATGCCAGTATAGACGAGTATAGATGTATTGCAGATGAACAAACAATGTTTAAAATATGTCTTCCAGATTTTAACACTAACATCAAATAGATGTCTGGGTGATGTAAGTGTGCTATCAGGGCATGCTCCTTTCTGATATGTAATGGCAGTGGTCTCAATGGTTAAAATCAAGCCCTGCCCTACATGGGTTTGCGAATGCCGTTTTATTTTGATTTTAAATGTTACTCAAAGGTACTTCAAAGAATACCATTGTATTACTCAGCATGATATCATGAAAACTACATGATTGTGGTGACATTTTTGCAAAATTATAACGTTGTTCATTACACGTATCACGGCAGTTCCAAGGTGAAATGTCCACTGTGTGGCGCTAAAAGAGAGTAAAACGTTCAAATAGATTACGTTTTTTAGGTTAATGCTTGTGTGAGTTTTAAATCAACAAAACCTAAACCTGACCGACAGTGTTCTGAAAGCAAATGTGAGATGAATAATATAGCTACTTACAGGGTGAAAGTAAGTGTTTATTAACTGATAATCTGCCATTTCACTTGCAACTTGTGTGAAAATGAAAGAAGTCATTGTTGTTGTAGTGCCTCTAGTGGTAATTTCATCAGGAAACTGCCGTTATACGAACAACTAGCCATGTAAAAATCCTTTTATTATTGTGATTCTATGAGACCAGATTGGTATTACCATCATTATAGTGTCCATAAACAATTGTATACTTGATTGGTAATATCATGGTACTTCTTTCTAAGGGGTGTAAATGTTTGCATTTTCTACAAAGATTTCCCATTTTTGGATGCTGTACATGTCATCTCTCGTACGGAGTCAGATTATCAGAGCAGGTGTATAGTGGAGCTCGCACACACACTGACTGGATCGAGTCCAGGTCCAATTTACTGGCACAGAGCTCATCTGCTGAGAGATCCGTTTATTACTCATGACTGCAGCCAAGGACCACAAATCATCTGGGAGCTTAACACGACCAAGCAATGGGCAAACAAGTTAAGGTCACCTTCAGAGAAATTTAGTCTAGACAGTACATAGCTGTGCTAAAAAAGTTCTCCCAATTACTTTATTCTGGATTCTTTTGGTCTGGCTTTGCAGCAAAGACCCCAAAAACAGCCTCTGTCTGGGATCTACCATTTTTTTTCTTAATAAATATTTGTGTTTTCCTGTTTTTAACAAGATACATTTACTTGGGAAGCAAAATTGCATAGGGTTAGGGTTGGTTAAGGGTTAGGTAAGATAATAAGACCCTTTTCTTGATAATATATCTCGATTATACAGTATCATGTTTATTTTCTTACCCTGTTCTTACAGCATTGTCTTGTTTTAAGCATAAACCTAGCAAAATAGTGAGTTTATGTGAGTTTTATGCTTAAATGGTGCAAGTAACTTTTGTCTTTGTGTCATCTTGGATTTACACTGACACCTAGCTGTTTGGATGCAGCATAATTTTAAATCAATTGTTTTCAGTTTCAGAGGCCACTGTAGAAATGTAGTATTCACAGTCAGCCATGATTACTTTAATCAATGAGTGAAAGTGTCAAATAACAGGATGGTTACTGAGATTAAGCGAGTAGTATTCGGCTTGTCATGTGATTCTAACATGGCCGCCCCCATGTGCGGACCCTCTCCATGTAGAATAAAACAGCTTTTATAAGGTTACTGATATGACTTGAGTCTTCATTTTAATGAGAGTGGTCATGATTTCCTACATATATTGAAAAATTACAATTCATGTCTTTAGGGGTGAAACTTTTTTAATGAGGAAAAAAATACTGAGTGCACCTTTAAGAAAAATCTATTTGCCAATGGGGTAAGAAAAATTAACATAAAACATGTTTTCAAAGATTGTATCTATCTTGCACATTTGTGCCTCTCAGTTTAATTAATCTTCTTGTGTTTAGATGCAGTGGTCCCAAAAAGTATTCTGACATCAATCACGCTTATAAATGTATGAATTTCAGAACTAACTTCAGTAGTCAATCTTACAATTAAGGTGATTTTTAGTGGGTGTATGAAGTCAGTCAGACAACATTTGAAACCATTTTTTAAAAATGGTATTGCTTGAAAAGTGTATTTGTGATATATTTCTTTAAAATAAATGCCACTTATTTTAATATTTTGTTATATAATACAAAGAAGGACATTCATGTATATATTTATCAATAATCTGTTTATTTTTAAGTTTGGCTTAAGTGTCCAAATATATTTTGGGGCCACTGAAGACAAAAATACTGACTAAGAAAATGCATTTTTGCATTTGGCAGTTTTAACGGCAGGTTGTTTGCTCTGTCATAGTTACTCATCCTTCTGCATGAATGTTCCGGATGTCTGAAAGTGAAAGGGATGGTTTGGGGGAACTGGGATGCATCTGATTCATCCACTGGATGGAGAGACAGAGAGCCACACAGTTCCCTTTGAGCACTAAAAATACAGATGGAAGCAGCCCTCATGACTGCTCTGGCACAAGTCCAGGAACACACACACATACACAGTTTCCCAGTGTGAGAGAATGTTGGGTTTGAACAGCAATAGCAGCCTCATATGATAAAACTAATGCAACTAAAAGAACTCCCTCAAACAACAGGGCTGTATCCCAATTCATGCACTATCCGTCCTAAATAGTTTGCAATATTAGTATTACATCCCAAATCATACCACCACTACCCCTTGCGACACAAAGTTTATGACGGTTCTTTTTTGACTTTTTGTATCAAAATGATGGTAAGAGGGTGAAACTGCTGCAGCGATTTATGACCTTGTATGAAAGTTACATTTACATGAATTAAAACACAAATGTAACACAAACAGAACCCAACAAATGGGTCTGTGGTATAACCCAATGTTATGTGATAGTATATCCTAATACTGCCATACTCTTTTTCTACATCCCATCACCAGTGAAGTACTTACACTGTAAACGCTAATAAGTTAGCAGAACTCAAAAGATTTGAGGCAATCAGTTACATCATATTTTTAAGTGAATTAACTCCCAACTTTCCAGCTGATTTAATTTTGTTCTACACATGCACATTAATTGCTATTAACTTGAAATATTGAGTAAGCTAACTCATACATTTTGATGGCACTTTAGTTTAAACTTAACTATTTGGCTGAACTTATAATTAACAAGTAATCTCAACTTAATTACTTCAAGTGGAGAACACCTGGCTAGCACTAGCTAGAATTATTTAGTACAGTGAATGCTAGCATGCTAAATGCATGCTAATTGGTAACACTAAGCTTCGATTAGCATTTCAATTGCTCAATGAGTAAAGCAATATACAACATGATTAACTTGTACCTGTACTCAACCTAAGCTCAAGCTCCAGTATTCACCATAAACACCAAAACTCCAACATAATAGAGGGGGGATCACGGCTCCTGAATGCATTTATTGCTAAAACTGTGGAGGATGTGGTGAGTTACTAATAATAAAAAAATGTATATCCTTTCTTATATGCTAAAATGAGAACTTTCCTGACCCATGACTTTAAAAAAAAAACATATTTTATTTATAAAAATTATATTTATTTTTATATTTATCTTATTTATGTATACATTTTGGTTGGTTTAGAATACTTCTTATGATAAAATGAATACTTCTTTTCTTTATGACTCATTGATGTATTCATACATTGGTCAATCTGTGTCATTTTTTACATCTTATTGAACATTTATATAGGGGGGAAAGATCCACTGTTTTAGCATAATGTGTGGACTTTTCAGACGGTCCCTTACCACATCCTCCACAGTATTAGCACATTTTAGCACAATATGTGAACCTTTCAGACGGTCCCTTACCACACCCTTCACAGTAGTAGTACGTTTTAGCATAATGTGTGGCTTATTCAGATGGTCCCTTACAACACCCTCCACAGTATTAGCACGTTTTAGCACAATGTGTGGACTTTTCAGACGATCCCTTACCACACCCTTCACAGTATTAGCACATTTTAGACGGTCCCTTACCACACCCTTGCAGTATTAGTACGTTTTAGCACAATGTGTGGATTTTTTAGACGGTCCCTTAACACACCCTCCACAGTATTAGCACATTTTAGCACAATGTGTGGACTTTTCAGATGGTCCCTTACCCACCATAGGCAAAATTTCCAATTCATATCAATGTTAAATTAGAGATCTGGAATGATTTCAACGTGATGCCATCTGACCAGCTTAAATACGGGACAAATCGGGTCCCGTATTAATTAGATATGGAACGCATCATTTCATCTTCATATTTTATGGGACGATCCCGTATTTTATGGGATGGGTGGCAACCCTACAAACAAGTTTCCCCCTTTACATTCATCTTGCACAAAACATTATATAACATTTAATTTTAACATTTACTCTCCCTGTTGAGTGCCATGCAGAGCATGCTGGGAAATAAAAAAATACCCTGCCCAGTTTCAGTTAAATTTAAGTTTAAAGAGACAAGTTCATTAAACTCAAAACAATAAAACAATTCAGGTAACTTGAAGGGTAAGTTCACCCAAAAATGAAACTCCTCTCATTATTTACTTAGCTTTAAACCATCCCAGATGTGTATGACTTTCCTTCTTCAGCAGAACCAAAGTGAAGATTTTTATAAGCTAATTTCAGCTCAAAATAAGCTACAAAAAAAAGCTGGCTATTTGACGGTCCAAAAGGCAAATTTAGGCAGCATAAAAGTAATCCACATGACTCCAGTCGATCAATTAATGTCTTCTGAAGCAATAAAAAAAGAAATCGAGAATTAAAACTTTATTAACTTAAAAAAATTGCTTCCTGCCAGCATCAGTGCCGTAAGCGCAATGCCGCTTTCACGCGAGAAGTCGGAAGAGTGAACTTTGTATACAACAGAGGAACGAACGTAATGAGAAAGTTTAAAAAGTTTTTATTATAGATTTGTTTCTTACACCAACCTATCAGTTTGCTTCAGAAAATGTTAATTGATCGACTGGAGTCATGTGGATTACTTTTATGCTGCCTACATTTGCCTTTTGGAACGTCAAATAGCCAGCAGCCTAATGTCACCTGTTTACTTGCATTGTATGGACAAAAAGAGCTGAAATGTGCTTATTTCAGTTCTGCTGAATAAAGAAAGACATACACATCTGGGATGGCTTAAAGGTGGATAAATCATGAATCATTTTGGGTGAGCTAACCCTTTAAAAGTTGTCAGTTTCGTGAACTCAAATGAAAGAGAAAGTTCTAAATACCCATTAAGGTTAATCATTTATTTGAAATTATTTAAATGATTTAATTTTTCACCACTCAAAACAATTCATTTGAGCATTAGAGTTTACATTGTGCTTACATGCAGTGCATACTGTAAGTATGCAAAGTGGTATGCAGCCTTTAAAGTCAACATAAGATGCTGTTCACAATCAATTTACTTCTGTTATTGTACATATTTCAGAGTAAAACAGGATATTCAAAGAAAAATAATGTATCCATCACAAATTGATTGGATCGTGAAAAGTGGGCATTAACTAACAGGATGGAGCCAGATGGTCGGAATGCAGGGGTTGAAAAGTGAGAAGGATTTCAGAGGCTAAGTTATCACATTTTGATGGAAAAAATTATGAAGGCAAATATTTGTTTTATTTGACACAACCATACA
This sequence comes from Myxocyprinus asiaticus, assembly GCF_019703515.2. Taxonomy (NCBI): domain Eukaryota; kingdom Metazoa; phylum Chordata; class Actinopteri; order Cypriniformes; family Catostomidae; genus Myxocyprinus; species Myxocyprinus asiaticus. The sequence continues at coordinate 5,948,688 of NC_059389.1, read as the reverse complement.
CTGAAGAATTACACAATAAGACCGGGAATGTGCATTGAAAGAAGTAAACAGGGTACATTTTTATTTCATTTGACTTTAAATAGCTTTATTTTGCAATTTAGATTTCGTAATTACAGTTTAGCTTGCATATTCCATGTTTCTGCTCAAATCTGCCATCTATCTCAAAATTCCAGCAGTGTTCCCTTAATCAACCAACCAATAGAATAATTATGTTGATTCACAAACACAAGAAAAACCGTCTGCATTTTTAGCACACAATGAAACGTGACTGGCCTATAAAGACAAGAGCCTTGAGTCTTGGGTAAATATATAGTGCATGTTGAACTGTGGAAATAGTTGGGGGTCTTCAACACATGTGTCCCATTTATAATCCCCTCAAAGACTGTTAATGGATTCCAGATTCATATGTGCTGGCTCTTCTCACTGTGGCCCTTGTGTCTTAGCAAGCTCAGTGCAGACAGACGACGACCCTCTCGGTTTGAACCTGAGAGTCCTTGGGCTCCAGTTGCCTATTTTACCCCCCATGTGCACAATGAACATTCCCACAAAAACAGATCTGAACAAAACATACCCAGTTAACTCCATTTATTTCATTCCTGACCCTAATATATCTGCAGTGTGTTTTGAAGGACTTTGAGCACCGATATAAACTAAATTAGAGTAACAGGCCTCAGATAACCCATAAGGCAATAAAAGGGAAAAAAGTATTGTTTCTGGCCAAAATATATTTGAAACATATAGTAGTAAATACATGTTGTAAACAGCATGGTTAAAAGAAATATACTTTCCAAATAGAATACATTTTTTAAAGGTGAACTGAATAATTTCTGGGCCTTTAGATGCATCTGTTTAAACTGTTTACTGTTTAAAGAGGTTTCCTGAACACCCTCCAGTCTGCCATTGGTTAAGGGAAGGTTTAGTCCCACCCCAAACTTATGACATTGGTTGAGACAATGTGGCTGTCGAAAAAACTATTATGTCTTGAAACCTTAAAATTTAAGAATACATTATAAAATGTACTTCAGGGGCAAGAAAATACATTTCCAAAAAACACTATAAATGCAATTGTGTGAACTAGAGAAACTCAGTTTTATATATACATTATACAGGCTATATATATATATATATATATATATATATATATATATATATATATATATATATATATATATATATATATCATAATATATGCCCTATATACAGTAGTGGGGAAAAAATAAAATTAAATATTCATTTAAATATATTTTACAATATTTATTTGCAATATATTTTACTGACAATGTTTTATATATATATTTCAAAATGGGAAATGTAGCTTCATTAAAATTAATCTTGCTTCTCTAGACTTTCTCTTTTACTTTAGATGCTATCTGAGCATTTTGGATCTGTGTGGACAGTCGTTTTCAGGCTCAGATCTAAATGTTATAACCTTTTCAACATTATAGATTAATGTAAGAGAGATATTATGAGCCTCGGCTTTTGACACTGCCTCCTGTTGTGTTTGCAAGAGATTTGTTTTTTGAAGTGCATCGACATATCCGTGAGAACCTTTTACAGAACTTTGAAAATGTCTGATACTTTCTGATGTATGTTACACTCAGAGTTTCAATTACCATGAAGATCTTGTGTTTTTGTTCATGAGGGAGAGTTCTGGCACATGAATACAGTATAGTTTACTCCCAATAGCTCTCAGAGTTTCCTGCCTTTAATGCTATTTATGATAAATATTAACCTCATGACACCTGAGCGTGACTCCTGTGTGCATTTTCCATTTCCCAGTTTTAGAACCTAATAAACAAGCAAAAAAATAAAAATAAAAATATTCTAGAGCAAATGGTTTTCCTAAAAAGTAATGTCGACAGCGAGACTATATTGTGAAATTTGTCATAACACTAAGCTGTAAAAAGTCGAATTTTTTTCATTAGATTGTTTATGTTTCCAGGAGTGTTGGTTATTCATGTTTTTGAGACATTACAGACATTACAGCTGATTTTCTGTAATGCTGAAAACATAATCCATATTTAAAGCAATGTCCAGCATCATCCAATCACTGCCAACCATGTTAAAATGATAAAATTCTGAATCTAGGTACTGATTACCATTGTTCCATGTCTGCCAAACATGTTGAGTGGTCCAAACATCATCTGCAGCCTGAAACTGAACTTTTGGTGGGATTTTAGGAGTGAATGCACTTAGCTGCATAGAAAGTTATAGGATGCTCCCTTGCTCACTATTTAGCGAATGACTTAACCTCCAGTGTGCTGTCTATCTGCAATGATCTCAGATCAGTTCAAAATGCACCTTATTTTCATCCTAACTCCATATAAAGCCTCTGAAAGCAACATTTTTCTAATTTTAGATGAACCCATTTATTCTCAATGTGAAAATGCACAGTAAATATATATGAATGCATTTACTGTGTTAATGAATAGAATTGTACTGCACTGAGATTACAAAATTAAACATAACAAAATGTGTATTAAAATTAAGCTAAATGATCCACAGATATGTTAGAGCTGAAAGTTATTCAAAATAACTTACATGTTTATTTCTACTTTTGAGGAAATGCGGTGCCAGTGTCCACATATGTAGACATCATGTTTATCAGCACGCTGATGCACGAAAAATGGACAGATTTTTCAAAGCGGCATATCAAACGAAACTAGAGATGCTACTCTTTACAACCAAATAGTTTTCATTGAAAAACCGTAAAGATATTTCTTACCAGAGGCACTTTTGTTGGCACTCCATCCGTTGGAGCGATTCAAGTCAATCGACGGCATGCTGTTGCTTCACTTGACTTGGTGCGACAGAAGTTAACGCTTTAAATTACAGTCTAGAGTCTTATGAACAATATTCAGTCAGTTTTTATTCATTTAAATTATGCGTTGCATATAGCGAAGCCAAAATACAACATCCACGCATGTGGACACAGAGTTGCACAAGGTTAAAGAACAGCTCTCTAAAGTAATTGTATTTCCTTTGTGTCTGAATCAAAGCAAACACAGGGTTAAAAACAAAGACAACTGGGCTGCTTGCAGTTGACTTTTAGGAGTCAGTGCTTAGCCGTTAGCTTAGCGATTGTACATTATACTAAATGATTTCAGCTGTTCAGCTGCTTGTTGCCATTGATTTGGTTAATGCAAGTGAATGTATCATTGGGATGTTTTTGAAGTATTTTCAGTGGCCTTACAGAAACTTACCATGGTAATCATAGTTGTACCATAGTCAGTAAAGTTAGCCTATTGCTAACTCCCTTGACAAAATTACCTTTTTATTTGCAGTTTGGTTAATTTGTCACAGATCATAATCTTTAATTTCTTTTTTAGAGGACTGTGGTGGCTATACCAAGTTTCCTATGAATATTTACCACTGTTTTAATTATTCATGTATTTTGGCCAGAACTATTATCATGTTAAATCTTTATAAGGAATCCTGCAGTATATCTAGGGCTGAGGGAATCACATGAGTCATAAAATGAATTTGGCAGGCACATACTGACATCATTAGACCCCTGACCCTTGATTGACCCTTGACTATGAGTTTTGACCACTTTTCCTGAGAACATTCCATTACTGGATACTGCCAAGAATTACAAGAACGGGTTTCCCAGTGATTTCGAAGTATAAAATTACCACGGCGTAGACAATGTGACTTTGACCCATAAAACTTCTTCCATGAGACTGGAACCTTCTTGACATGAGTTTTGTGCATTTAGCTATACTTCCCTGTAAAATGCAGTAACTACACATTTTGTCGAAATAGTTATTGCCTACATTTCGTCTGTTATACTGTAATCTGTTTTGTGATAGGTGGGTTTCATTCAACTATGCTCAAATTCAGAGAAATTACAGTAAATCTATTTAATAATCCACATTTGGTGGGACAATTAAATGATTTTGGAGCCATTTTTCTCAGTTTTAGTGTTGTAGTTACCTGGTTTTGGCTTTGTAGGGCAGTATAGTTTGGGGACAACGATGTCACCAAAAGTGAGCTAAATCTGGCCAAACGTCCCTTTAAAGCACCTTTCACACCACCAGCGACATCGTGTGAGTAAACGACACGATCCCATTCATTTTCAATGAGAGCATAGTGATTTCCGGCAACATGAGCTGTCGCGGCCATTGGCAACAGAGATCACCGTGGAGAGTGACAAGACAAAGTTGAGAAAATGTAAACTTTATGCAAATGAAGAGTGACATTCACGAGTGAGTACCGATGAGAGTGAAGACAGCGGAGCTCACGTCATCTGTCTCCTGGCAGACTGGAGATGAGTGCAGGCAAGATTGAGGAGAAGTTTCATCGTCGTGAGGGTTTTTTACTGTTCTATATCATTTGTCTGTAACCACATGCATGGATATAATAAAATAATGATGCATCGAAAAGCATATCAGAAACGGTCTGCATTCCGAGTTAGTTTTATTCATTCATTCATGATAGATTGATCATCTTGTTAATGATTTAATGCACTGAACACTGCTGCACGTTTTATAAAACACTCTACACTGCAGAATGTACATTTTTTTAGAGAGAAGTTTCAAAAGCTAAGGCCAGACGTGCAGTCCTCCAATAATGTTACAGCAACAAACAGTAGGAATGCCCCATTAGCAACACAGATTGCAGAGTCTAGCGACACCAAACAACAAAGTCACTGGCGGTGTGAACGGGGCTTAAGGGGGAATTGGAGAAGGCCTAAGTTGGAGTCTGGGCATCTATGATTGTCCCCATTTAGATTGCAAAGTAAACAAGTGTGTTTGCAAGTGTGATTTAATATAGTAGTAAAAGCAATAGAGAAAAATTAAATTATCAGTCTAAGACAGGTGGTTGCATTAGCATGGTCTAACATTACTATGGCAACTCTGGGAATCCTGCAGAAGTTATATAAACATTCTCTAGGGGTGACACTGTAACTCTGCAGAATATTTTCCTGTGTCTTTTCTACACAACAGCTGACAAGACAGCTGGAAAAGTTTTAAATCTAAACCTCCATCTGTTGTGTGTCTGCCCACTTCCATATTCACACGTTAATGACTCATCATTAAAGTATTTTAGATTAAAACATTGTTCCTCTTGTGTGTTTGCAGCTTCCTATTTTGGGGATAGCTACTGTCGGATAGATGCCGTTCAAGATCTGTCAAGTTTTCAAGTGTCGCTCCAGTTTAAAACCAGCAGAAGAAGCGGTCTGCTCCTATTGGCTGCAGGACACAGAGATTACCTCACGCTGGAGCTCTACAATGGCAGATTACAGGTGAGACACACACATCAATGAGGCTCCCCATAAGAGAAAACACAATAAAACATTTTTAAATATCTCTTTAAAATCTCAACTGTTTCTCCTAGACAGTAATGAGATTAAATGGAGAACAAATGGAGACTTAGCTTAAGTCTCCTGCTTCTCAGGTTTGTTTCCTGAGAAAAGGGGACAATCGAAAATCGACTTTATAATGTAGAATAAAATCCAGAATTATGTTTAGTTTGTACAAATAAATACACTCCACTATTTTCACATGGCCCTTCAAGACTTCAGGCCTACAGAATAAGCAAATCTCCAGTGAGCCTTGAGAAGCAGTCATTTGGTTTGTGGTTAGAGGGATGACTCACATGTGCTTCCAGTTCCAATGTGACTGGATCGACTGATACCACAACTAGACTGTGTTACTCTCAGATATTTGTTCAACTGTGGCCTCCCTAGAAAATGGCTCCCTCTTTGCACAAATAAACACAAACTCAAACTGCAGCCATTATGCTGCAATGTGAAACTGTACTTAAACTTTTTCATCTGTGACAGGGATTGTCATTAAAAAAGAATTTCTGACAACATATTAATTTCATTCAAATTTACTCTTTTCATCATCTTTGGTGGCTGCAGATCTGAAATTAGATCTGTGATATTTTCATTTTAAGTGGCTGCACAATGTTTGAAATGGCAGATAATCAAACAAAGTCAGTATCAAAAAATTGAATGCTTCATATTCACAACTGGATGAATGTGTAGTGCCCTGCAAAAAATCCTTTTCTTAATCAGTATGTTTGTCTTGTTTTCCAGTAAAAATATCTAAACAAGATAAATTTACCCGAGAAGCGAAATTGTACAATTTAAGACTTGTTTTTAGATTCTGCATTTAAATTAAGTGTATTTTGTCTTGTTGCATTGAGAGCTTTTTCACTTGTTCTACAGTAGGTATAAGCCTTACTTTTTTTAGAGGTGCTTGATAAGGTAAGCATCATTAATACTATTGCTAAATACTCTGGGTTGTTCATATTTAAACTCTCTTAGACACGACCCAAGCTTTATCTAGAATCATGAACATCATAGAAACTTGGCGATGTTTTTGTTTTATTTACTTGGGCCAAGCATCCACCTAGCAAACTAAATTTCTTATTTCTAACAGCCATTTTCCAAGCGTAGTAATAGAGTTTGTTTTTATGTGTGTCTACAGGCAAGGATTGACATGGGATCTGGAGAGAAGGTTCTGTCCTCCTCGATGGGTCTTCAGCTTAGTAACCTTTTAGACCATTTTGTGTCTCTCACTTTGGCAGATTCCAAGCTCACTATGACTGTAGACAACCTGTATACAACCTTCATCCCGATGGAGGGAACAGATGAAGACCTGAACATTGACCAGGGTGTGTTCCTTGGAGGCGTGAGGGACCTGGATGTGGAGTATTTGAGCACGGCTGTACCCTCTCTGCGAGGGTGCATGAACAATGTTAAGTTTGAGTCTCATGACTTTGATATTCTGGCTTCAGAGGCTGCAATCTGCTATGACACAAAGGAGATCTGTAGCAGCGAGTTTGAGGCCGGGGATGGAGAAACGACCAGCTTCATCAGCCCTGAATCATTTATCTCTTTTCCTACGTGGACGACAACGAGCTCTGGCTCTCGCAACCTGGAGATGCTAATGAAGACGACCATTGAAGATGCTCTGCTGCTCTTCCACCCAGGACACCAGGCAGATTTCATTGTATTAGGAATGGTGGGGGGGTACTTGAAAGGTGTGATTGATCTGGGCAGTGGGATGTACGTGCTGGACAATGTGGAAGTCAAAATGGATGATGATCAATGGCACAGAGTTAACGTTCAGATCGACCCCAATAAGTTCCAGATAAATGTGGACAGTCAGCTTGTTTCTCTTCCTTTAAATGTATCAGAGACGTTGGATCTGGTGGGGAACTTGTACCTTGGAGGCATTCAAAGGAAGATGAAGGACGTGTTTCAAGATGATTATTTGAGTCGGGTGGAAGATGAGGTCATAATTGAGTCCTTTATTGGATGTTTAGGAGAAATCAAGGTGAATCAGAAAGACAGAAGCCTACAGGATGCTCTCATAACTAAAGACATTCACGTGAAATGTGAAGGGGACTATGATTACTCCGCTTATTATGATCTTGAAACAACAACAGCACCACCAATAAGAATCACATACTTTGATGTTAATCCTGATGAAAGACACTGTCTCCCTACAGAGGACTTGCCAGAGATGTTTTGGAATATTTCCAAGCTTTTGGAAATCACTCCTCTGCTTGTTCCTGAGGAAGGGGAGGCCTTTATCGACATTGTAAACCTAAACCCAACCTTCAACCTAAATGCTGCAGGTGTTCGACAATCTCAGATCATCTTTACCTTGCTAAACGACCCCTGGTATGGGGTGGTCGATATGAACATTAACACAAGGCGTACAAAGAAATTTACTCTCCTGGATGTCGTCAACAAGAAAATCAAGTATCTACATGACAGCAATGAAAAGTATGCTGATCAGATCCAACTGGAGGTGGTAGCGCATGGAACAAGTCTCCCAGAGTGCTTGAGTGTTGCACGGAAATACGTGCTACCTGTGAAAATCATCCCCGTCAATGATATCCCTCAACTCATTGCGGGTGACATCTCGGTCACAGCTAATGGACGTACACGATTGAGTCCAAACCTGATAAAAATCTCTGACTCAGATAATCGGTGTGATGAACTCATGATCACAGTCACGTCAGACCCAACTCCTTTTGGATATCTGGAGTACACTCACCAGCCAGAAATTAGTTTGAGAGAGTTCACCTGCCGACAACTAAAAGAAGGAAATATCTACTATGTCCACAGAGGAGGGGACGTGACTGGACTTACCCTGCAAGTATCAGATGGAGATTTGATTAGCCAGTCAACCACATTTAAGCTAGTAATTACCCAGCCACAGATGAATCTAGTGACCAATACTGGCCTTATGCTCACTCAGGACAGCAGTGCTGTAATTGGAATACAAAATCTGGCCATTTCTGCAACTCCAAAAACTGGAGACGTTGTGTACAATGTCACTCAGCTTCTTAGATTTGGAGAACTGCAGTTGATCTCAGATGATGGGGTACCAAAAAGAGTGATGCTATTTCATCAGTCTGATCTTGAGCGTAAACGACTCAAATACATTCCTGACCTCTCAGCGGATCTCGAGAGCACACAGACAGAGTATATTCATTTTAATGCACAGCTCGGACAGGTCACCCTTCCAGACAACACTTTTATCATTAAGATCATGCCCACTATTGTAAGAATGGCTCAAATGGTTCCTCTCCAAGTTGAAGATGGCCAGCCAAAGGTCATTATGCCAGAAGAATTAGAAGCTGTTGTGAGGGGAAGTACCACTGATTCAAGATCAATCAGGTACACGATTCTGAGACGACCAGCCCTGGGAGTCTTGATGTTGCTTGACAAAGAGCTGTCAGACGGTGATACTTTCACCCAGGAAGACATTTTGAATGGTCACATCAGTTACAACCCTCGCGTTCGCAGATCTGTTGATGTTGAGGACCAGTTCCAGTTCAATGTATTTGCAGAGGATCAGTACTCCAGAGTGTACACTTATCCAATCACAATCCAGGCTGATTCTGATTCAACTGTCCTAACCAATGAGAGACTTGTGGTGTTGGATGGAAAAGAGAACATCCTAAATAAGGAATATCTCTGGGTCCAAACCTCCACCTCGACAGACTTTGTGTACAGGATATCACAAGATCCCAAACATGGTCATCTCATCAGAGACTCTCCACCAGGTGAGCAAAGGTTCGAGGGTGCGATTCAGTTCTTCAGCAATGAGGACCTGCTTTTGAACAGGCTGATTTACAAACATGATGGATCAGAGACCAGCCATGACCAGTTCACCTTCCTGGTGTTTAACGGTGGGCAGGATGAAGGTCAGGAGGTGCTTAGAGGGGTGTTTAACATTGTAATACAATCCAGGAATGACTATGTTCCTCAAAGGGTAATCGACAAACCTTTTAATGTGGTCAGAAATGGCCACCGTTTGTTGACCACCGATGACATTTTGTTTAAGGACAATGACTCTGATTTTAATGACACCCAACTGGTGTATGTAAGAGTCGGAATTCTTTCAGGAAACATTGTCTCTTCTGTAGACCCGACGCAACCTCTCTATCGCTTCACCCAGGCTGATCTGAGAGACAAGAAGGTGTTGTTTGTCCACCATGGGGCCGACCGCGAGCGATTCCAACTTCAAGTATCTGATGGTTTACACAAGACCACAGCTGTGCTTCAGGTTCAAGCAGGAGATCCTTATCTACGTGTAGCCAACAATACAATGGTGGTCATGGACCATGGCAGCACCAGGACACTTAACACCAGTTTGTTGAGTGCAGAGTCCAACATGGACATAAGAAGTCTAGATGAGATCATATATGATGTGACTTCTGCTCCCAATGATGGTAGGATTATAGTTAGTGGAATTGAATCTTCAAGGTTTACCCAAAAAGATCTGATGAAAGGTGTGGTCTCCTATGAACACAGTGACCAGAGCCTTAGCTCTAAAGACTCTTTTACCTTCACTGTGCAAGCTAAGGGTCAGTCCGTGGATGGCACTTTCAGGATAAAAATATTCAAGAAAGGTTACCTGTCAGAGCCTGAGGTTGTGTCGAACCAGGTGATCATTGCGTATGATGGAGAGCACTCTGTTATTGACCAGGACCTCTTGAAGGTAAGACCTCTTCATGATTATGTGCTACACATAGTCATCACAAGTGGTGTAGTTTACTTCTGTGGTGTACATCTTTGGATGACACTAATATAGTTACTAATCTAATAGATTAAATCTGTGCTCTCAAAGTCATAAATGACAAGTGGGCTAATACATAAGAAGACATTTTTGTTGTACAAATACATAACATAAACCTCACATATAGCAGAAATATTTGAACTTTTGGCACTCCCCAACAGTCCTTATTGATAATTTGTATTCAACAGCTGTGTATTACAGTCATGGAACGTTTTAGAACCACAGGAGCACTGTTACCAAATTTCCCTGAATGATGGGCTCATAAATCCATCTGAGCTGCTTTGCATTTTGTTGCAATAGTATTTTAGAAGAAGGAGAAAATGGTTCAGATGTAGTTCAGCTTCTACGGTGGTTCTAAATGTGCTATATGCTTGATGCTCCACTGAGTGTACTTTCAGTGATTATCCAAATGTTGCCTTAGAGGAAACAGCCTCCACTCAGATTCATTAGGAAGCAGCATCTGTGGCCGTTTGACACTGATTTATATTTGTGCTACTTTTCCTTTTGTATCTCCAAGATTTATTGCATGCTCAATAGAGGGTTTGGCGTAAATTGTATTTATCATATCAGCCCCAGGTTTCTTCAAAGTACCGTTCAGTTCATGAAATATATCAACAATTATATATGTTTTATAGTTTTAACATTTCCCTAAGAGCTAAGCTAAGCTTAAAGGAATAGTTCACCCCAAAAAATAAAAAAATTCTGTTGTCATTTACTCACTGTCTTGTTGTTACAAATGCGTATGACTTTCTTTCCTCTGTGGAACACAAAAGGAGTTAGGCAGAATGTCCCAGCAACTCCTTTGCCTACAATGAAAGTGAATGGAGACTCGGGCTGTCAAACTCCAATAATGAATAAAAAAAAAATTATTATGGCTCAAGCACTATATTCCAACTGTTATGAAGCCATATGATAGCTTTTTGTGAGGAACTGAGCGCAGTTTAAATCGTTATAGGCTGAAAATCCCATTCGTGTGTGTGAAAGTTCAAATTTGTCATCAAGATGTATTGCACAAGGTGTCCAGTGACATCAATCATCACTATTTCCATGAGCAACCTTGTGTGACATGTCTTGACGTCATATTTGAATGTATACAAATAAAACTGGATGGCCTTTTTTAAGATTTTTAACGATTAAGTAACCACATTCTCAAACTCAGCATGCTGTTATGAAGGTCATTATTATCTACAGTAGCTGTACCCGTTTCTGTGTAACATTACAGAGTTTCTGTATGCCTTTTTTTCAGTTTCCATAACAAGGTAACATATTCTGCACATTTTGATGGCCTTATTTTCATCCAATCAGGTGGAACAGATTGACATCCTACCCAAAGAAATGGTGTACTCCATCCAAGAGTTTCCACGTTTGGGTCATGTCGTCAAACTCAACAACGACACAGAGAGCACGGTGTCACCTGTCCTGGACTATATTCAATCCTTCACGCAGGAAGAGATAAACATGGGCAGAATTCTGTACGTCTCTGCGTCCCTTCAGGGCCGGGACCACTTTACCGTTGATGTCAGTAACGGCTTCACAACCGTAGAAGGTCTAGAGGTGCAAGTGGACATCGTTCCACGCATCATACCTGTTCAGGTGCTCAACCTCACAGTCAGGGAGGGTGGATCCGTGGCATTGACACAGGAGACTCTGAATATCACACACCCCTTCTACAGATCCATTAACATTGAGTTTATAATGGAGGAGGCACCTCAGCATGGAGACATCAAATATGTGAAGCAAGAGGACGAACTTGTGGCCTTCAGTTGGGAGGATGTGAGTGCCATCACATGCATGCATGAACACGCCTCCTCTTGTAAATGAACGATACACCCAAAAATACAAATTCTGTCATCATTAACTCACCCTCATATTGTTCCAAAGCTATTAAATGGCTTTAGTAGACTTAATATAGCACACAAGTCATGTAGACTACTTTCATGGTGCCCCCCCCCCCCCCCTTTTTTTGGAGCTTGACAGCCCCTGATCACTATTTGCTTTAATTGTATGCTCAAGCAGCAATCTTATTTTGTGTTTCACAGAAGAAACAAGTCAAATGAATTTGGAATAACCTGAGGGGGAGTGAATTATGACAGAATTTTCATTTTTGGGGTGAACTATCCCTGTTAATTCTCATTTTTAGAGGAAACAGAGAACAACTAATGATGCTTTAATTACAGGGTGTTTGTTGTTACTTTGTGTTCTAGAAATGAAAGTTAATTCTTCTCACGATCAAATAGCCACAGTGGAACCAGAGGAGCTTTCACTGGTTTTAATTAAAAGGGCAAACAGCCTAATTTAATGGTTTTACAGAGACTACCAGAATCCCTTCATAACACTCGTTGTATCGTTGGAGAACAGTCAGATTATAAAATAGCATTTTCTGCATCCTAATTACATGCCGTTCACAGAATAACAGCTAGCTAGGCAAGCCTAGATCATGGCACATCCTTGGGCCTGTAATAAGACACGTGTATATGGTTTTTGTCTTCTTCAGTATGGTCTAAAGATATATTTGTTTCTACTGGGCTCCCAAAAACTGCTGTGCATTATAATATTTAGGGGAGTATTCGAAAGGTCCTCTAATGCAGTGGTACTCAACTGGGATTGCTGTAGGACTCAGATTACCCATGGGTCATGTTTTCTTTTACCTTGTGCAGTTTTATTCATGATTTTCAAAGGTGGGAGCATGTCATGTTACTGTCAATGTTTGTATTTGTATAATCTGGCTAGCTTTTACCAAATGATAGATGGATTTGCGCCAAAATACCAGAGTTTCATTGGGCGTACGGCCTTGGATGTCAAAAACAATGATACATCATTTATTTTCATATCCTTACTATACAGGATTATAATGTTAGTAGCTTTTTATTATTAGCATTTAGCATTTTTTTTCCCCTGCTCTCTGTAGAGATGGGAATCATAAGGAACTGAACGATTCCGGTTCAGATTCCTCTAAACAATTCTTGTTCCTTAATGGTTAATGATTCATTTAGTACTTTTGTGGAAGAAATATTTGGAAATTTAGAAATGAAATTATTATTGCATTTGCTGCCCTCAGCTGTCTGTTCCCAAATGATGAGATGATTTCATATTTTGACTGAAAAGATTCATTCAAATGGTGTGTTTACCCAAACTTTTTATTGTGATATTTTATTAATTCATTCATTTTTAGGAAATACCACTATAAGAGAACTCATAATGTTTGTCTTGATGAAGGACAAAATGAAGGACTTCCGTTTCAGTAAGTTTTTGATTCACTAAAAAGAACTGGCTGTCAAGAGTCATTCATTCGGGTGGTAGCACTGTATGTTTTGCGCTGTAGATTCAAAAGAACCGACTCATAAGAGTCATTCGTTCGGGAATCAGTCTAAACTAGTCGCACTGTATGTTTTGCTCTAGATTCAAAAGAACTGACTCATAAGAGTCGTTTGTTTGAGAATCAGGCTACACTGGTTGTGATGTATGTCTCGTGTTGTAGATTAAAAAGAACCAACTCATGAGAGTCATTTGTTCAGGAGTTAGACTACACTGGTCCCAGAGTATGTTTTGTGCTGTAGATTTAAAAGAACCGACTCATAAGAGTCATTTGTTCAGGAGTTAGACTGCACTGGTCGCACTATGTTTTGTGCTGTAGATTCAAAAGAACCGACTCATAAGAGTCATTTGTTCAGGAGTTAGACTGCACTGGTCGAACTGTATGTTTTGTGCTGTAGATTCAAAAGAACCAACTCATAAGAGTCATTTGTTCAGGAGTTAGACTGCATTGGTCGAACTGTATGTTTTGTGCTGTAGATTCAAAAGAACCAACTCATAAGAGTCATTTCTTTCAGAATCAGGCTACACTGGCTGTGATATATGTCTCGAGTTGTAGATTCAAAAGAACCTACTCATAAGAGTTATTTGTTCAGGAGTCAGACTGCCCTGGCTGCACTGTATGTTTTGGTCTGCTGATTTAGTAGTGGTGAACAGACCTTAAACACCTTTTAGGGTCGCGGCCCACCAGTTGAGAACCACTGTTTTGGAGGCACAAGGAAAAAATCTCTTTTACACTCAATCTCTTTCTTTAGTCTGTTCTAAGCTCTCTTTTTTTCCACTGTGCCCCCCGAAATTACTGTTCATGATGATATTTAGCAGAACGCCCCGAAGGTCTACTAGTGGAAGGAATGAGAAGGGAACAGTGGCAGTACAATGAGTATGCTGTTGTTTGAAAGAGCGGTTGTTGCTCTTATGACTGCTGTTCGCTTCTGTTTCAGTATTATGGAAATTCTGACTGTGTTACCCTACTGCTTCAAGCCAGAATAAACTGGCCAATACTCCCTGCAATAAAGCATTCACTCCGCGGCTCAAGGAGCATAGCATCAAGAACAGGGATCAGGTTAACTCGGTAGCGATTCAGCCAGAACAAATGAACTGTGATTTCTGATCAGATATCGTTAGTTAATGACCCGGATGTAGATTGACAGTTCCCTTTTAGGATGAACGTAACTCTCAGATCTCTCAGATCAGTCCTAGACTTTCTTGAGAGAAATACAGTATGAGAGAAGGACAGACTGCAAGACGGTGATCACAGATGGAGAACAGACAGATTGAATTTGATGTCAATGTCGTCTTGTGGCTTTTGTTCATCCGTCAGAATAATGTCACTGTGTACACCAGATGAACCTCTGCTCTCTACATCTTAATACATGATGTCTTAACAGCTCTGGCTCTCACAGCCCTCTGCTCTGCATTTCCTTTCCTTGCTGACTCCTTTGTTTACAGTTATGCAATACTTTCTGAAATACAACTCGTGCCAGCAGAGGACTAATATGTTCCATATGTAGCTAAACGAATGCCGTTCGGCTCAACGAAAGGAAGGGAACCAAAGCAGAATTGTTCCTAAATTACAGACGTACTGTATGCGTCATGCTCATTACCGGGCAGAATGTGGAGTTTCTTTCTTCTGTGTTGTGGAGTCAGTGGTTGGTTTGTGTACTGCCAGTCATCACAGGCACACTGGGGGAAAGACTGTAATCACAGCTTACAGTGCAGTGTAATAGCAAACATTCATAATTCACATTTCAAAACAGATCTGGGCTTTCAAAAGAGAGCGAGAGAGAGAATAAGAGGCATTAGCATGTTAAATGGAACAAACCGGAAAACATTTCAACACTGTTACAAAAATGACAACTTCCTTATACAGTGGCCAACAGTAATCGATTTCTTGACAAACATGACAGTTTACAGACTAAACAATGGCTGAAAGACATTAAAGGAATGTTCCGGGTTCAACACAAGTTAAGCTCTATTGACAGCTTTTGTGGCATAATGTTGATAACCACATAATTTATTTCAACTCGTCCCTCCTTTTCTTTAAAAAAGTAAAAATGTGGGTTCCAGTGAGACACTTACAATGGAAGTCAATGGGACCAGTTCGTAAACATTAAAATACTTACAGTTTCAAAGTATAGCAACAAGATGTAATCAATATGCGTGTTAACATGATTTTAGCGTGATAAAATCGCTTACTAATCTTTTCTGTGAAAAGTTATAGCCAATTTTACAACTTTGTTGCCATGATGAAGTAATGCCCCAAAATGACTGTAAAAACGATGATTTAAACAACTTTACAGCTCAAATAAAACAAGTTTTAACAGAAGAGTAAATGTAAGTGCTTTTATAAAGTTATAAGCTTCACGTTTCTGCCTTTAAACCCTCCCAGAATTGGCCCCATTCACTTCCATTGAAAGTGCCTCACTGTAACCTCGATTTTTTAATTTTTTTATGAAAAGGAGGAAAGAGTTTAATTTTACGATTAATCACAATATTCATTTCATCCAGTCTTAAAATTCCAAGATCGATCTTTTACTTTTAGTTTAAAGTTTATTTCAGTTTTGGTTGTGTTGATTACTGTATCTGTTAAATAAATAGCAAATGAACTGCATTGTTTGGGGCCTGTCGTTAATTGTGTTGGCTTGACTTTGTTTGGGGGTTCGTTTTTTTAATTCCTAAACTAAGACCAATATTTTTAACATAACACTAACTCTTCCTAGATCTTTCAAGCTACACCCACCAAATTTGGCACAGACCTTCAGACTGTTCTGGAATAATGTGTCTTTTCTAACTGGTCAGTCTTTCGTTTTTTTTGCGCAGGGGAATGTTCAAACGGGAATGCTCCTTAATCTAGCAAGCTAGCTTTACCTATCTAGTTTTTAAAATCTATATTTTTTGTAATGTACCAAGTTAGATGATTCCCTGTGTAATTTACAGCATTGGCTGAGAGAGAGCTGCATTCATATGTAAGCAAAATGTATATTATAACAAATCGAATCAAATATCAAATATCGAATCTGTATCAATAACCAGTCCTAAATTTGATTGTACAGTCTGACAAGCAACAACCGTAAAGGGCCATAAAATCGTACAGTGTGGACCCGGCTTTATGTGCGCAAATGGGTGACGTGTGTTCGAATCTGGCGACAATTCCTGATTCTGTTGGCCCCTCTTTTCACCATCATTTCCTGTTTTCTCTATACTATAAGTAAAAAGTAGTGTAAAGGCCAAAAATAAACTATGTTTTCATGCTTGTCTGTGCGAAAAATCACCACCACAGTGGTGAAAGTGGCCTGATGGTTTTCCCATGGTTTCTCATTATATTTTGGTGCCTACATATGGCTCAGGTCCCTCCTTCAATGCAAGTCTACAGATTTGTTTTTTTTTTTTTTTTGCTCTTATTATCATCAGCCAAACAAAAATCATAAGTCCGACCACTTGGAAAAGTAAACATACTTTTTCACTTTTTGAGGTGCCATTCATGTCCGTAGCACAAACAGTGCAAGACGAGTTACACACAAAAGTTTAATACTTAGGGTTAGGCTTTTGCTCAACTCCGTAACCCTAAGTATGAGCAGTAGTGATGCTTGCCAAAAAGGTTGTCATCTGGAGATGGTTAAAATATGTACAGCATAATACAGACGACCGCCATATGACCTGACATGCACACATTGACATACTCCAGTTTCACATGACACACTCACAGTTGTGCATCTTCCTGGGGCTTTATATTATGTTTGTTTGACTAAATCTGCACTTTTTTAAAGAGAGCATCTGACCACCCACGTTAAATCCAGTTTAAGAATGACGGATATATATTAAATGTGTTTAAGTGATGGAACCGACCGAGAAATGGCCTGTTTGCAATCTTGGGGAAAAAAGAACATTGGGTTGGAGGGGCACTGAAAATACGTATAAAATGTTAAAATATCAACTAAACTCTTATTTGCATCACCTTAAAAATTTACTTTGGTAAATTTATGACAAACTGATATGTGTTTATATGAAATGTGTGTATTCTCAGGTACAACAAGGGCAGGTGTACTATTTCCACGACAGCAGTGAGACCACAGAAGACAGTTTAACCCTCATGGCCTCTGCTTTTGACATCACCCGCCGGAGTCCGTTCTTGACCATCGGCATCACCATCATTCCCGTGAACGACGAACCTCCCAGAATCCAGCGTAACACAGGAATGGAGGTATACAGAGTTTTCCATCACTTTCTGCCTCTCACTCCCTGTTTTCAACATTAATGAAGCTATTGGAACAAAAACGTAGTCGGAAAATCCAGAGCGACTCTTGACAGAGTGTGTCATTCAGAGCTGCTTGATGTTGTCTGTGGTTTCTGGTCGCTGTGGAAACTCAGATTTTTGGAAAACCATGATGGTGGCACGAATTCATCTTTTGGGCTGGAGAGACACTGGCCAATCAGAGACGCTGTTCGATTCCCGCAAAATGTGACATAATGATATGTGTGTTTTTCCACATGCAGACAGTCTCTCTCTCTCTCCATCTCTCTCTCTTTCTCGCTGTATCGGGAATGCTTCAACGCTGGACAACTCAATTTTCAAATACTGATGAAAATAACAGAGAAGATTCAAATTCAGACTTGCACTTTAAACACAACTCTACACACATTTGATCTCACCTAAAATATTTGGGTCACATTTCACCCCAAAAAGAAAATGATGTCTGTTTTTAGGATCACTATGATTTTTTTGCTTTGTGATTTTTTCCCCATATTACTGTATTATTATTTATTACTTTAACGTGACAAATTATGTCATTCTTATTACTGTAATGCGAATAAATCTCAAAGTCATAACCGAAAATCTTTTTTCATTCATTACTCAAAATTAAATAATTAAATAATAATGAAAATATAAAAATAAAAAAAATCATTAAATACATAATGAAATCAAATGTTAATCATTACGTAAATCATTAAATCACAACAAAAATAAAAAAAAATTATTAATAAATATCCATTCTTAATTTTCATTACCCAAATTAAATAAATATTTAAATTAATCACTAAATATTTAATGAAATCATTTTATAACTATCGAATCATAACATAAAATCATTAAATATCAACAAAAAACAACATAAATCAATAAACGTTCCTTATATTTCATTTTAGCATTAAATTGTCTCCATTTCCATTCATGCTGTTTAACAATTTCAGTATGTATTTCATTATTTATTTAAATATTTAAACATTTAATTTATGTTTTTATTTAAAATTAGGCCTTTATCGGATCTAGAGTTGACCATTAAAATCAGCATTAATTAAATTGTTTTATTATGTAACAAATACTACCATGAAGTGTAGCTAATATTGTACTTTACAAACAGTCATTTTTTACATTACAGTAATAAAACAATTTGATTTTTTTTTTTTTTTTTTTTTTTTTTTGCTTTACTCTTTGCTTACTGAAAATTGTGAGGTGTGCTTTATTGTCATGAAAATAATGTCACAATGCAAAAAATCCTAATGATCCTCAAAATAGACCTACTTTTTTAATGGTAAATAAAAATAAAAATAAAAACATTTTTTTAATTTATTTAGCCTTTGGGATTAAATATGACCTGGATATATTTCTTGACAATTCTTGTCAAAACATAAGAATCATAATCTACCAAAAATAAAAGAAAGTAGAGGATTCTTACATAAAAATGTACATTTTCCCAAGAATAATAAATAAATGAACAATGTACTGAATTTGGGAGTTTGTGCACACACGTAATATCCAGTAAATCAGTGTCTGGAGCCTGTAGCATCGCACTAGTCTAGTCAGAGAGATCACAACACGGCATGCTGGGATTAAATTTTCTACATATCTTCAGATAAATGTCACATCTGTTAAATATTGAGTACGATGAAACAGCAATTACCTGCATGGTTTAGGAGATACTTGTCCCATGAACTACAGATGTGCTTGACACTGATGTAGTGCTGCAACCTAGTGGAGAAAACTGCACAAAAAACACAGGAGATGATGTTATAGAGTGCACAGAGGTCCCTGTGTAGCCACCAGGGGGCATTACAGACATTGGTCTGGTATAGAAAACATTTACCCTGGTAATGACATTACATTACCCCTGTAAATAGCACTCACAGCAAGGAATGGAGATGATTTTACATGCACTTAAGTTATGAAGGTCATGTTTTGTGGAAACTAGATCACTGAAAGTTAATGGAGTTGTGGACCTTTCTGAGTCAATTCCGTGCTCAATTTTATTTCTCCTCTTCTTGGCTCTGTCTCTCAGGAGAGAGGTGGATGGAGCCTGTGAAAGCAGGCAGGAGCATATAAATGGATGTGTGGCTCCCAGCTGAATTTGCTAATTTAAGGAGGTCTTTCAGCACTTAAAATGACTTGTCCATTAAAGCAACATCCGAGGAGACATAACTGCCTCTTTGCAATCGCAAACACCTCTGCAGTTTATAGTAAAACAACACATTCCATTTTGTGTATTGGTTTGTTTATCCCCATTTTTCTTTGTGTTGCTCTCTCTTTAGCTTCTAGTTGGTGAGGAGTCTGAAATCACAGCCAATGTGCTGAGCAGTGACGATCTTGACACCCCTCCGGAAGAGTTGGTTTATTCCATCGAGACGCCGTCCAGTGGGATCGTTGCCTTTAAAGTGTCGCCGGATGACAGTGTGGACAGTTTCACCCAGGCTCAAATTAACAATGGAGAGGTTTTGTTTATTCATCAGGGTGTGTTGACATCAACTTCTCTTAATCATGATCTTCGAAACACCTTTGAAAAAATCTATATACCATCTCAGGTAGAGTAGGTCAGTAATAATTACTGGTGCCTGCTGAGTCTCTCATAGTATTATGGTGGTGATTTTAAATGGGCAAGTACTACCCCAAAAGCTTGTCAGACACTTATTAGCAGTTTTGGGGAGTAGTTAACTAAAAGTAGCGACGCTACTAACTTAACTAAATTTTTTAGTAGCGTCACAGTAGCTTTTCCACTAACAAGCTACATTTTCCAACAAGCAGCAGTGTAGCGTCACAAAACGCTATATTTGTCAATGCAGCATTAGACCTTATTCACAGTAGCGCCATCTTTGATGTTTGGCGGGAATAAAAAACAAGACTGTGAGGTATAGACTTACCGTGTCTTTAATGACCTGCACTGTATAATGCTGTATAAAGCTCGTAAATCACATCTACTTTTCCACAACTCATCTGGAGTTTTTTGTCTACTGAAATGTATTATAATCTTTTTTTCTCTCCAATTTGGAATGCCCAATTCCCAATGCACTCTAAGTCCTCGTGATGGCATAGTGACTCACCTCAATCCGGTTGGTGGAGGACGAATCTCAGTTGCCTCCATGTCTGAGATCGTCAATCCACGCATCTTATCACGTGGCTTGTTGAGCGCATTACCGCGAAGACATAGCGTGTATGGAGGCTTCACGCTATTCTCCGCGGCATCCACGCACGACTCACCACGCTACCCACCGAGAGCGAACCACATTATAGTGACCACGAGGGGGTTACACCATGTGACTCTACTCTCCCTAGCAACCATGCCAATTTGGTTTAGCACACCCTGGATTCGAACTCGCAACTCCAGGGGTGGTAGTCAGCGTCTTTACTCGCTGAGCTACCCAGGCCCCGGAAAGATATTTTTTCATAGTTCAGTCACAGTTTTGTCTGTCACTCTCTGCCTCTTTGTCATCCCCATCAAAAAAATGTTTAATGACGCTGCTGTGCAAAACGTCTATTGAGCCGAGGAGGACATCAAATATGCTCACCTGATCCGTCCTCTCTCTCTCTCTCTCTCTCATGTAGTGTTGAGAAAACCAAATCAATCAATTAAGAGAATCAGTTATTTTGGACAGTTCACATAAATGAACCAGTTAAAATAAACAATTTCAGTATATATAGCATTGGGAACTTTTAGTGAGTTGATTCTTTCGGTTTATTTAGATGAACTAGTTCACTTTAACAATTCACTAATTCACTTAAAGGGATAGTTCACCCAAAAATTAACATTCTCTCATCATTTACTCCCAAATGTGTATGACTTTCTTTTTTCTGCAGAACACAAATGAAGATTTTTTGAATATTTCAGCTGTGTAGGTCTATACAACGCAAGTGAATGGTGGCCAGAACTTTGATGGTCCAAAAAGCACATAAAGGCAGCATAAAAGTAATTCATACAAATCCAGTGGTTAAATCTATGGCCGTTTTCCAAACAGCATTTTTGCGCCCTTGAAGGGCACTTCAGGAAAGGGTTGCCACTCGAAGGGTTGTTCCAAACAAAAGTAAGAAAGTAATTTTTTTCACAAAGGGCCCTTTTACAAGACTTTTAGTGAAGGGTACATTCAAACTGTAGTGCCACGCTCTCTTCAGAGTGCCCACATCAAGAGCTTTGTCCTCTGGAGTGAGTAGGGCATCACTTTGGATTGGAATTCGCCCTATATCTTCAGAAGTGATATGATAGGTGTGGGTGAGAAACATAACTATTTAAGTCCTTTTTTACAATAAATTCTCCTCCCTGCCCAGTAGGTGGCAATATGCCTGAAGAATGTGAATTGTCAAAAACAAAAGAAGAATGTGAAAGTGAAAGTGGAGATTGATGTTAAAAAAGGATTTAAATAGTTTCTCACCCACACATATCATATCGCTTCTGAAGGTATAGATTTAACCACTGGAGTCTTTTGTATTACTTTTATGCTACTATATGTGCTTTTGGATCTTAAAAGTTCTGGCCACCATTCACTTGCATTGTATGGACCTACAGAGCCGACATATTCTTCTAAAAATCTTTGTTTTTGTTCTGCAGGAGTAAGAAAGTCATACACATCTGGGATGGCATAAGAGTGAGTAAATGATGAGAGAATTTTCCGTTTTGGGTGAACTATCCCTTTAAGAGCCCTAAAGAGGGTTCTTTGCTAAACCTAAGAACTATTGAAGAATGTTTAACTTTAAAAGTGAAAAGGACATTAAAAAGTGTTTCCTTGGCAAAAGGCAATTTCACAAATCCATAGGATTTCAGAAATTAGTAAAGAAGGATTTTCTGTTTCAAATAAATGGGAATTGTGAGAATGTGAAGTTGTTGTTTCTGCTCTCAGGTTCAGAGTCTGGTGGCTTCAGTTTCACCGTGACTGATGGAGAACACACCTCACCTCTCCATCACTTCGTTGTCACAGCGAGACAGCTCACCATCTCCATGGAAACACAGGGAGAGCTCATGGTCTTCCCAGGTGGGCTTCACATATCCAGCTTAAATCCAAATCCAAATCTCTCTCTCTCTCTCTCTCTCTCTCTCTCTCTCTCTCTCTCTCTCTCTCTCTCTCTCTCTCTCTCTCTCTCGGCCAAACGCAAGATCTCTCCCATCAAATGGATCTGATATTTCATCCAAATATGTGCAGAGTGACTTTTTTCAAGTTCGACATGATTTATTCCTTAATATGAATGTGCTCTATAACAATAAAACTGGGATTGACAGAGTAACATTTCAGAATGAGAGAGTATTTCAAGATACATTTATGCTGTATTTTTAAGTCCATGACCTTGACATATGATACAAACCTTAAGGATCTGTTAATTGGTTTAACAGTCAGCAATGAAAGCATTTGTAGTTGTATAAAGCTGCTAAAACATATTTAAAATAATTCCTGAAGTGATGTGATTTGTTTGGTGACGTTCTTCAGGCACTAAGCAGGTGATTAATGGAGAGATTTTGCGATCTACAACTAGTGAAGATGGTGATGAAATCATATACTCGCTGGTGAAACCTCCTCGCTTGGGACGTATAATCAGACCCAACCAGCGTGGGCAATTCGAGGAGATCACCAGATTCACACAGACTGAGGTAAGTAATATTATGTTTGGTGCTCATGTAACTGTAAAAATATAGTAATGTATACATCTAAGATTTTATAAATGTTCAAATATTACTGTCAGTCAGCAAAAAATCAGTAACTGTTTTGACAGTATTTGTACATTTCTCAATATACAGTACTTTCAGTAAAGTTTCTACACTTGTGATACCATCTCTGGCCACAAGGATGCGCCATCATTAGTGCATGTTTCATAAGTAGATTATATAGGGGAACACTGTGCAGTATTCTCATAACATTCTGGTCTTTCCTTGCTGAATCTAAATATGCAATAAATTAACTGGAAAAATATAGCTATAATTCATTCAAATGTGATTCAAGAGTACATACGACAGTTTAAGCTGCTGCATTATTGTCGATAAAGGCCCATTGTTATCTGATTATAAGAGAGTTTATTTATTTGTTTGCACTTGTGTGTTCAGCTGGATGCTGGTGCTGTCTATTACGAGCATCAGATGCCATCAGAGCCCTTCTGGGTCTTGAAAGATTCTGTCGAGCTGGCCCTCTCATCGCCCCCAGCAACAGAGCTGCATTACACCCTGCCAGTCATTGTGTCATACTACGCAGCCAATCAAAATGTGTCATCTCAGCTCTGGAAGAACAAAGGTAGCTGCCAATTAAATGCATTTTGCTAGCTTTTTATTTATAGTACAGTATAGAGAGGACAGAAAATGTTATGGAGAGGAGGGCAGAACTGGACAATGTTGCAGCTGGATTCAAACTCGGTCACCCACATAAGCAGCACAGCTCAATGTGTATGTGTACTATCTGCTAGGCTACAGCTGAAACCTGCTAAATGTGATTTATTTGTAATTTGAATAGGATTTGAATTATAATACATTATTGTTGAATTGTTAATTTGTACTATATAAATATTTGTATTATATGAAATAATACTAATTTGGTGCATACATATGATAATAACAATTTATTTAATAAATACAAATGCAGTAGTATATAGACTTATATAACTTATAGAATATTAGTGCTTATCTCTATTTCCTAAAGCGGCTTCCACATGACTCAAGTTGGGGCGTCAATGCTCCGCTCAACGCCAGTGTCAAGCACTGCTTTGCCCTCTGTATGAAAAGCATTGCAGAAACCATCATGGATAGGGCAATTTTATGAGTTTGTCTGGCAAGACAGTGTAAGGCAGGGGCGCCCACTTTTTTGTATTATGATATACTTTTCAAATGACCAGCTCAACGAGATCTACCAACCAAAAAAACACACCTTTTCTTAAAAAATACAAAAAAAATGCTTATTGGGACTACTGCATGTATCTTCGTATTGAATTGATTAAATGATTTAAATACAAATGATCAATTTCAACATTACAATAAACTCAAAACACCCACAGCACAATAGATTTCAATAGATTTAGGGTCTCTACCTTATTTTGATGACTTGCACTAAATGGAATCAGGCATTTTTGCATAATCCAGGCAGTAGCTGCTGGTAGCTAGTCTCAAACAGGCCTCCAAATTGTCATCAGTCATGGTGGACCAGTGTTTGTGTTTAATCATCTTCATATGGCTGATTCACACAAATAAGCTGAGCCAAACAATGCAGTCAATGAGGTGGCACATTTTCTGATATATGGATACTTGTCTTCTGCAAGAAGGTTCCAAAACTGTCCATGAGAGGCCCTCGCCTTCACCTGAATGTCAGCCTGCAGTGCTAAAATCTCCTCCTCCAGCGCTGATGGGTTCATCTGAAACAGCTTTCCCATGTCTGAGGCCAGGGAATCAACCTCATGCTCATCTCCAAATGGAAAGCACATGAATGTAGTGATTGGCTCAAGTAAAGCAAAGTCTTGAAAATGTTTGCAATCACTTTGCTCAATGTAGCGTTTATCCAGCTCAGATGCAATGTTCTGGAAGTTCCCCAATTCGTGGCGCTGCAACTTAGATGTGAGTAACTGTAGTTTTCGTTTGAAAGCATTAACTGAGCTGATCATGTTGACCACCGTCTTCTCTTTACCTTGCAGCTCTAAATATATCTCGTTCAGCATGTGTGTCAGGTCAGTCAAAAGCCAAATCTAAGAGCCATTGCTCATCTTCAAGTTGATTGTATTCTGCATTTTCTGTAGAGAGGAGAAACTCCTTTATCTCAGGCAGCAGCATAGTGCTTTTTTGCACATAGTGCTTGTTGGTGTATAATTCAATGATAATTAAGGAAGTCAGAAAAGGTGTCTACCTCCTTGCAATTGGCAATGAATCCGTTAGAACGCCCGACCAACGCAGGTGCACCGTCAGTGGTGATTGACACAAACTTAGACATCGGAAGCTGTGTTTTGTCAACAAAGTCCTTAAATGACCGAAAAATGTCCTCCCCCCGAGTGTGTTCTTTCATAGACAAAAGTGTTAGCAGTTCCTCTTTCGCTGTCATGTCTTTAAACACCATCCTAATAAAAATGCACGTGTCGCTAACATCCGTACACTCATCTAACTGCAGTGAGAAACAATCACAGTCAGTTATGTCCTTTCTAAGTTGCTGTGTCAAGTCATCAGCCATTACTTCACAACGACATGTTTAATAGATTTGGCTTAATAGATTTGATAGCAGACACAATCTCAGGTTTGTTTTTAAAATCCTGAAACAATGAGTCTGCTGCCTTGACAAACACGTCTTTTATCATTTTCCCATCTTGGAAGGATTTCTTATGTTAAACGATGGTGTGACTCACCCTGAATGATCCCTCCCTGGCTGCCTTTGTTTTTAGGCCTGGTTGAGTAAAAAGTGACTGTTGACCGATTAATTGAGATTTCAGTTTTTTCACCTTTCTTCTAATCTCGCTTCTGGCAGGGAAATCGTAGTCGTAGTTTTTATGAAGTGTCCGAAAATGCCTCTCCATGTTTCCTTTCTTCGGAATAGCTATACATGTTTGGCAGATCAGACAAATGCATTCAGAAAGGGACATATTGGGAAAAAAAAGTCTTCCTCCCACTCCGCATTGAAATGGTAAGTTTTTGGCTTTTTGCTTAGCATTGTACTCATTTTCAGATGGTAAGAAGCTACTGAGCATTACTGCTAGCTAGCTTTGCAAGTTTGCGCTCTGTGCTCTGGAGCCTACGGAAGCCGTGAATTGCCTTAAGTTAGCTGTTATGGTAAACGAATATAACAAAAATCTTGACAGCGATGGACTGGACATATTGCTCATCAATCAAATGCAAGTCAGACAGAAACCATAGGGAGGAGAAGGGAGGAAATAAAAAAATCAAATAAAATTACCGAAAGCATATTTAAACGACGTGCAATCTGACCCGGGCCCCATAGTGGAAACGTGGCTATTGAAAACATGTATTTGCACTTAGAAGAGGTAAATATTTATGAATAAAATAATGTGACATTTATTGTCTTTTCATAAAGTTTGACTGTTTATAAATATTTCTTTTTGCTTTGTACTGTGTGTGAAAATCACTTTGCTGTAAAGTTGGACCTGTAGTTGGAAAAACCCGGTAATCAATGGCTGATGCTTCGAAAGATCAGCAGCAACAAGTTCAAAGTTAAAATTATTTGGACTTCAAACACCGCATAACAACGCATGAAGGAATGCTGACTCTTCAGTCCATAGAACCGAATATATTCGGCAGAGTTGAGTTATGTGGAAGCCGCTGTAGAGCCACCCTTATTTTCATGAGATTCTGTTAAACCTTCACTTTTCCGAATATGAGAAAATATTCCTAATTTCCCCATGGTGTTTTGTCAATGTATTACAGGTGCATCAGTGGTGCAGGGTCAGTCTAAAGTGATTGACAGCTCTGTTCTGGACGCCTCCAACCTGTTGGCCAGTCTGCCTGAGCAGAAGCGGGCAGGTCATGATATTGTGTATGAGGTGCGACAGTTCCCCGTTCATGGCCGACTCACGCTCGGAGGGTCCAACCTGCCCCGTGACATTCCCTATTTCCTGCAAGATGATGTTACACGTGGCAATCTGGAGTACAGCCACGATGACTCAGGTGCATCTTCAGATAGCTTCTCTTTCAGTGTCCGTTTGAACCCCAGTGGCCGCACCGCGCCGGCCCAGCCCGGTGCCTTAGTGCTGGAGGAAATCTTTCTAATCTCCATCAGACGGCGAGATTCGAACCCGCCAGAACTTTTAAACCTGGACCTGCTCCTAGAGGCACTGCAGGGTTCCACGACAATCATCTCCAAAAACTTCCTCAACACAATCGACCAGGACAGCACACCTGACGAGGTCCGATTCACCATCACTAAGAGCCCCGCTAATGGATATCTCATCTACACAGACACCGGAGATAAGATCAGGCAGTTTAGTCAAGAAGACGTAAACATAGGGCGAATCGCGTTCGTCAGCGACGGAAGTCTGTCCGACGGGTTCATGGAATTTACTGTGTCTGATGGGAAACACCAAACGGATCCATACACATTGCATATCGGAATCCTGGCCAAGTCTCTAGTGCTCAAAAAAGCTCCGGAGATTCACGTTAAACAAGGAGACGATGAGACGCTGATCACCGAGGACATGCTTAGCACTTCAACCGGAGGGCCTGTCGAGGAAGAGGTTCTCTATAAGATTACCAATGTTCCGAAGTATGCCGCGATAATGGTGGACCGACAGCCCACCTCGGCTTTCACGCAGAAGCAGATTAAACAAGGAAGAGTTAGTGTCCGTTTCATAAAGTCCACCTCGCCAAGGGATAGCGTGGCCTTTGTAGCCCGAAGTCGAGCAGCAAATGTTTCCTCTGTCCTCAACATTACTGTAAAACCTCTGGCTAAGGTGGCCCAGAATCCCCTGTTCCCAAGAGGGGCTACCATACTGGTGGACAAGATGTTGCTGGATGCTACCGCTCTAGCCAACAAGACCAGAAGTTCTCCAACCTTCAGCATGATCCAGCAGCCACAAGGAGCTCGGTTGGTCAAGAGGGGTGGGCCTGAAGAGGGCCAACCCATGAGCTCCTTTACCCAACGAGACTTGGATGAAGGACGAGTCGCTCTGGAGATCTTAAACACAACTGGGGGTCAAAATGTTGGAGGTCAGGCTCAAGATGAAGTCCGCTTCCTCTTAAAGGCTCACGGCGTTCCTCCTGCCGAGTGCGTCTTGCCGTTTAAGACGGCTCCTTACGATCCTTCAGGAGTTTATGGCGGGACTTTGCTCGAAGTTCCGCCAACGGTGTCAAGTTCCGATAAGAGTCACGGAGGTCAACCTGAACCCAGGTGGAGAGGAGATGGCGATGCATCTTCTAGTGGCACAACAGCGACCCCTGTGGTGTCTAGACGGAATACGCTGTGGGCAATCCTTATTCCAATCCTTGTAATCCTCCTCCTCATGCTCATCGCTGCTCTGCTTGCTTACTACCTGGTCCGTCGCAACAAAACCGGGAAACACAACGTCCAGACTGTGGCAGCAAAGCCGAAGAATGGAGAAGTAAATCAGGAGATGTTTAGGAAAACCGATCCTGCAAACAACATCCCCATGTCTAACATGGACTCCAAAGGGGCGGATCCTGAGTTAATACAGCACTGTCGGACAACAAACCCGGCACTGAAAAAGAACCAGTACTGGGTTTGAGATGTAGAGGCAACCACAGAATAGTCATTTCATAACTTCCTTGAATCATTCCAGTCAGTGTTATCCAGTTTTCTTGCAATATTTAAGCTTATGAATTAAAGTTCTGCACATATCTGATTCTAAGTCTTTTTAGTTGCTACAACCAGAAGTCTGTGCTGATTTGCTAATTGTCACATAGTCAACCGAGATGGAATTAACCAACTTTTACGGTACTTTTTAGACAAAAACATAACATAATATGTTTGAACAATCCTTTGTATGTATGTTTTGTCAGTATTGATTTAAGATCTCATTTTCAGTGTTATTTACGTTCATGTTTTATGTTTGTGTGGCTTTTAAACACAGATCCAAATTTATGTGCCTTTTTCTTAACAGTCTGTTTTCTATGTGACACATTGTGTGATTAATTGATTTGACTATTTTGCACCTCTGTGTTCACTTTTTAATGTTTAAAGGAATGTTTCGAGTTCAATACAAATTAAACTCTATCGACAAGCTATTGATTACTACCAATTTTGAGTTGTCTTTCAGTACAGAAATGCACTTACAATGCAAGTCCATGGGGCAAGGCATTGTAACAGAATAAACATTAAAACATACAGTTTCGAAGTATAGCAACAAGGATTGAACAATTTACATGTCAACTTGAGACTAATGTGATAGACTGGCTTTCTAACCTTGTTTGTGCGAAGTTATATTCAATCATTTAACTCGTCATGACCATGTAAAGCCGGTAAGTCCATCAACTTTAACACGATAGGTGCAATATCAAATTAATCCACTTAGAAAAGTAGTCTCACTGCAACAAAGACTATTTAGACAGCTTTACCACTCAAATAACGCACATTTTTGTTCAGAAAAATTCATTTCAACACTGAAACAAAAATACAAACGGCGCGTCTCGGGTTTTAAACTCTTCTGAATGGCTTGCCCCATAGACTTCCATTGTAAGTGCTTTAGTGTAAACAAATGTTTTCTTTTTTATTTCAAACCAAGGGTGTAGATTTGGCTTGAACATTGGGGGGACTGAATCGTGATCAACTGCATTCCACAGATGCTGTCAATAGAGCTTATGTCGTGTTGAACCTGTAACATTGCTTTAGAACTCTTAGTTTTGTCCAATTATGGTGCTAGTGCCACTTTTTAATCATATTGTGCCTGTTCAAGAAGAGTTATTTCTTGTATCAAAAAAAAATTTCGACACATAAACAGGAATGTTAAAGAGTAAATGAGGATTCATATTTTTTTAAATATCATAGCAGTATTTTGTTTGAAAGAAAAACAAAAACTTTATCTTTTTCCGCTCTGTTTGTTGTATTTGTTTTGTCTGTTAATGCTTTAATCCAATGCACTGATTACAGGCACTGAAAACTGTAAAATATTCTCCTGCAGAACTGAAGCCACGCACAGGAAGTGACTCTGCAGTCGCTGTGTTCACCCTGTGTCGTGATTGGCTGCAGGAAAGATATGAGGTCATTATTTTTTCCTCAGGCTGTGGCATCTATTTTCCAGAGCTGTTATTTGGTCTGCTTTGAGCTCGGTTTACAATCAGGCAACTTTTGTTTTAGATTTAATTACAGAAAGTCAGTCAGTTGTTTGCGTGGCTGGGTTTTCTTTAGTTGCAGAGGGTGCAAGTACGTTTGAGCACACGTTTTACAAAATTAAGTCGAGAGTTTACAGAAATATCTGCCTCTGCCTATCCTGTGAGAAAAGATAATAATTTCAATGGCTGACTCATATCATTAGTTGTTTTAATAGGTTGTTTTGCTGTTTCTTTAACAATAGTAAAGTTCCTGATTATCATATATCAATTCTTTATAATCATTCCAGAGTTTTAATGACAGAGAGACACGGTCTGTTCCCAATGTACTGCATATGGAATCAATATCACTGTTACATCTTATATTTTTCCCTATTCTTTAGTAAGCTAGTGTTAATTGCATATCCTGGGGTTATAATAGCCCATCTGAGACCTCTCAGGACATTTATATCTGTGTTTCTGCAGAGCAGAATCAAATCACATGACAACTCAGGACATCAATGGTGTTTGTTCTCTGGGTATTTATGGGAATATGTCAACTTAAAGGGATAGTTCACACAAAAATACAAATTCAGTCATCATTTGCTCAGCCTTATTTCATTCAGTCCAATATGCAATGAAAGTGAATAGTGACTGAGGATGTCAGTATCAAACTTTGGCTTAATATCGCCTTTTGTGTTCCAAAGAACAAAGAAAGTCATACAGAAACAATATGAGGGTGAGAATATGATGACAGAATTTTCATTTTTAGGGTGAGTTATCCCTTTAAACCCTAAATCATCACACAACTCTTTTCTTTGTATTTTGGATTCTGTTTGCTTGTAAATATTATTTCAAATCACATAACCTGACAGAAGATTCAAAATGCACTTTTCGCCAGCTCTTTAAAGATTTCATTTTGTGGGTGAAACATTTCCAGTGTTATAATTTATTTTATTTTTTTTTTACAACTATATTCACTTTAGATTTGTGCTTCATAAAGTTTCTGTTCCTGTAGGATAAAAATGTCATGAGGTCCCAACAACAAAATTAATAAAATAAATTAAAAATAAAGTGTGTTTTTGTGCATCAACTGTTTTAAATATTTATAACGTGTGTTAAATGTGTTAAAGTTTATATATATATATATATATATTAAATTTGTAATATCATTTTTTATTTTTCATATTTTATATCATTATTATTCGTTTTAAATTTTTAAATTATACAAATAGATAATCAAAAATAACATTCAACACATTTCAATATCAAAACACTAATTTCACAATCATTAAACATCCTAATAAACAGGAAAGTTCACTCGTGGTAGTCTGACAGTGGCAGCTTGCTATGGCTTATTTTAACCAGCAGAGGGCGCACGGGTGTCCTTTAGCATTTAATGAGCTCTGATCTGCGCTCATTCTTTCCTACTAGCGGCCTTTTCACTCTCTTCAGGCTTTCTTGGCGCGTTCTTCGGAAGACTCGCAGTCAAACACTCCATAGGCCTGTTACCCAAGCTGATATGTTTGGGTTGAACACATGTTCTTGTTTACCTGCTACAGATCTTTTTAGCGTGCTTAAAAGGTCACATTTATTTTACTTCATTTTAATTTGAAGTGTCACTACGCGTATCGTGCAGAGATCAGCCAATCAGATCGTGCTCTACATTCAGACGCCACGCCTACCTGAAAAAATGTGGCATGAAGCAGAAAGAGAGCGTGGAATTATGAGGTCACTATAACAACAGTGAGTTGTGTTGTACAGAATTGTGATGCAGGTTTGCTTAAGTTCTGAATGGATTTGCTTTCTGATATTTTAGTATTATTTCATAACAGTGTTTCTCTACTCTGGTGGCTTTAGTTATAATCCGGCTCATTCAAAGGTGCACTCAGTAACTTTTGTCTTTGTGTCATCTTGGACTTACACTGACACCTAGCGGCTTGGATGCAGCATAATTTAAAATCAATAGTTTTCAGTTTCAGATGCCATTGTCGAAATGTAGTATTCACAGTCAGCCATGATTACTTTAATCAATGAGTGAAAGTGTCAAATAACAGGACGGTTACTGAGATTAAGTGAGTAGTATTAAGCGGCTGGTCATGTGATTCTAACATGGCCGCCCCCATGTGCGGACCCTCTCCATTTAGAATAAAACAGCTTTTATAAGGTTACTGATATGACTTGAGTCTTCATTTTAATGAGAGTGGTCATGATTTCCTACATATATTGAAAAATTACAATTCATGTCTTTCAGATTTATAATTTTTTAATGAAGAAAACATACTGAGTGCACCTTTAAATAAGCAAGTTTATTAGGAGCATATGTTATTGAGCATATGTTAACAGCCGGACTGTTAATGAAATGTAAAGATTCTTGTGATCATAATGAATAAAAATCATATAAGATGCCTTCTTGTAAAAACGTCTTGGTTACTCGTGTAACCTCTGTTCCCTGATGGAGGTAACGAGACGTTGTGTCGATGTAGTGACACTAGGGGTTCGCTCTTGAGAGCCCCAATCACCTTTATTCAGAAAAGGCCAATGAAAATTGGCGAGTGAAATTTGCATGCCACTCTCCGCCCCGGACATACACAACGTCAAGTGAGTGACAGACAGGGAACAGTCATTCTGATGCAGGTGTTGATGTCGGCTGGTTTGCACGTGCCCATCCAAAGATCTAGAACTCAAATGCAGAACTTGCATAGAAATGCAGAAGGGGTTCTTGGTTTGCTGGGTCTTTCAGAAGGATAAAAAAGATGTTAGGGTCAAGAGAAGAAAAGCAGGGTCACCAGTTCTGTGTGTGTGCGCGTGTGTGTGTGTGTGTGTGTGTGTGTGTGCAGATAAATGTAATTTTGCAAATTTTAAAATTGCACTATACTTTAAAATGTCCTTTACAAATAATCAGATTATTCAGTCAGTTATATACTATAATGAAAGTTACCTGATATACTCTACTTGCCACCACAAAGCTTGGATGTTCTAAGTGGTTGCCAGGGCATTGTTAGTCAGTTGCTAAGGTGTTCTGGGTAGATTTAACACATAAGGTGGTTGCTAAGGTGTTCTGAATGGTTTTAGCGAATTGCAGTTGCTAGGGTTCTCAGTGGATTTAGCATATTGCTATGTGGTTGCTAAGGTGTTCTGAGAGGATTTAGTGCATTGCTAGGTAGTTGCTATGGTGTTCTGAGTGGATTTAATGCATCACTATGTGGTAATTAAGGTGTTCTGGGTGGATTTAAAGCATTGTTTTGCGGTTGCTAAGATGTTCAGAGTTGTTTTAGCGCATTGCTCAGTGGTTGCTAAGGTATTCAGAGTGGTTTTAAAGTATTTCTATGTGGTTGCTAAGGTGTTCTGAGAGGATTTAGCACATGAAGGCCCAGATATACTTCATACGAAATCGAAGAACGAACGGGTATGATGTCATTTAGAGCTAAATCAGTCCAAAAAGGTGTTTTTGCTTACATTTTGGTGGTTCGTAACAGCTCACCTGGGCAAATTTTTTTTTTATTCTAACCGGCTGCTAAACACCTTCTTAATGCCATTGGTCCATGTCATCAGTAGGTGTGGCATGAAGCTCCACCTACTACTTTGTTTATGTTTTTCAGTCAGTATTCAACATGAACACACCGGCTTGCAAGACCATGTCATGCGATTTTTTGTTTCGTTTAATTAGTCTACAAAAGGATTCAAATCTATTCAAATACTTTCAAGTGCCCATTCAATCATTTGCCATCTACAGCGAAAGCCATTCACACATCTGCCTAAAGTAAGATATGATATTATTTTGACTTTATTCTGATAATTAAGACTTTTATATGCTCATCATTGCAGTAGTATCAGTATCATCATAAATTACAATAATAGAGTGTAATCGGGCCACGTATACGTACGCTAAACGTATACACTATACACGTTAGCGTCATAAATTTAGAATGTGCTTTTCTACAGCATATATATTACTTTAAATCATCTTCGAGTGGTTTCGAACAGCTTCTTTTACTGACCTACTTTTACTGAATTCTATGAATTCTACTCATAGAATGAGGCATGTAGTCATTGATAACACATTTTAATGTCACATTAGTTAAGGTTTTACTGAGCATCCTCATATTTAAATGCTCCTCTAATCGCCTCCCGCAGCGGTGTGACCGGTGTCTGAATGTTCGCAAACAGTATACCATTGCTCAGCTGTTTAGAACTTCTTTTTACCCCTGAACGAAGAACGAAGAAGAACTTCTCTGGAAGTAGATCGGGGCTTTTAGGCAGTTCACTTTAGCACATTGCAGTTGCTAGGGTGTTCTCAGTGGATTTAGCACAATGCTAGGTGGTTGCTAGTTGCTCTAAATGGATTTAATGCATTACTAGGTAATTGTTAAGGTGTTCTAAATGGATTTTGAGCATTGCTAGGCTGTTGCTAAGGTGTTAGTGGTTTTAGCGCATTGTTCAGAGGTTTCCAAGTTATTCTAAGTGGTCTTAACACATTGCTAGGTGATTCCTAAGGGGTTCTGAGTGGATTCTCTTACAAAAATCTAGAGTTCTGGGAACCTAGCCACAGATTTGTAACTCATTATTTTCACATGCAAATGAGCTTGTGATTTGCCGTCAATGTTTCCCGCAAAGCTCATTTGTATGTGAAAATGATCAGTGGTGATTTTGCAGAAATTTGCCATGAACTCTCGATCTATGGTGTTCTGGCCTTCTTGGTGGTTGCTATTTTGGTTGCTAGTTTGTTGTGGGTGGTTGCTATGTGGTTGCTAACTGACCCCAAGTCAAAACATCCCACCCCAAGTCTCTATGATATTCTGGTACAGTACCGATGGCTCAGATCCCTCCTTTAATGTAGGTTTGCTTAAATCCCAAACAAATTATGAACAATAGTAATTGTGATGCTTGCCTTATCAAGAATCACTAATTAACTAAACAAACTTGATGTTTATGTACCTCCTTAACTTAAAGCATGTGTGGATTATTCAAAAGCACCCCCCTTTATACCATCTGGGTGAAATCGCAGTTCTGTTTTTTACATCCTGTGTCTGTGTTAACATTTCCAAACCCTAAATTAGACTTTCCTGCTTCCAGTCGACTATTACGACACCCTTGTTTCCATCTGAGGTCATCTGTGAAATCATCCCACAATTCCACTTTTTATTTGTTTAAACACTA
This sequence comes from Myxocyprinus asiaticus, assembly GCF_019703515.2. Taxonomy (NCBI): domain Eukaryota; kingdom Metazoa; phylum Chordata; class Actinopteri; order Cypriniformes; family Catostomidae; genus Myxocyprinus; species Myxocyprinus asiaticus. The sequence goes on along the minus strand of NC_059389.1, from coordinate 5,913,239 downwards.
CATTTTCATTGTAAAATTGTTTACAATTGTCTGAAACATTAAATTGGTTTAAATGAATTGAGTAATCAAAGCTGAAGTGTGTAGATTTTTAATTGTGTTACAATACTTTCTCCTATCCAGATTAATATGCATAGACAATTATAATTAAGCTATTTTTAGGTGTAATCCCCCAAAAAGTGTAAACACTGTGGCTCTGTGGCGCTCACAGCAGCACACAGGAAATATTAAGTGTAGTGCCCTAGTTAGAGTCTGGGTGAGCGTCTGGGTATTCGATCTGAGGCTTTTCGTTATTGTCTCAAGGCTGTGGGGACTCTGGTTTCCATAGCGCTGCCTGCGGGGAGAGACTGATGCTGAGGGATAAAAGAAACGATATGCAGTCTGGACTCTGGACAGACAAGATTCCAAAAATTAGCTCTGGAAAGGTACTTAAACGGTCTGAATCAAGTTTTATAAATATTAAAAATAGTTTTTCCTTCAGGTATGTACTCTTCAGATGAATTCACTTCTAAAAAGGATCTAATTAGGACCATCATTTTTTTTTTACATGCTGAAACCATAGGAGAACCTTTTTTTATTTTTAGAAAACCTTCTATCTACTGTTGCTTAAAAACCAATATGCTGCTACAAACATGTCTGTTGTCAAATTATTTTTTTGGATTACCAATTGACCCTCTGTAATGTAACGTTTTGAGACCGTTAATTTTGTAGGTGATGTCTTTTTTACCCTCTTTCTGTCTGTACTAGAACTTTGTGAACTACAGACAGATAGAACACATTCAGTAAACACTGAAGATTGAGAGTTGGCACACATCCTGTCACAGCAGGATCAGAGTATTTACTGTCTCTTACTTGTTTTTCCTTAAAATACGCCCAGTATTTTATCAGCAAATAAAGGACAGAGGTTCATAGGCAGTGATGTTTCTGACTCAGACTTTAGCTTCTGGGAAACAGAGTGATAAACAGAGCTGTGGCCTCTCTGCTGTTCTATGACTCCCACTGCTCTTGAATCTCAGTGCTCTAGAGCTTGGAATATTACCACACTCATCTATGACCTCATTTCTTTATAACCACTTTTGTGTCAAATATGATCTGTAGTCTCGCTGTTATATGTTGTCGTTGCATAATCTTACTGGTCTACTGCGGATTAACTTTATAACTGCTCTAGTTAGGACCACAGTCTCTATAACATTATTGCTCTAGAACTGCTCTGTTCTATAACTTTGCTGCTCTAGAACTGCTCTCCTCTATAACTTTACTGCTCTAGAACTGCTCTGTTCTATAACCTTGATGCTCTAGAATTGATCTGCTCTATAATCCCACTGCTCTAGAATGGCTCTGTTCTGTAACCTTGCTGCTCTAGAACTGCTCCACTCTATAAAACCACTGTTCTAGAACTGCTCTTCAAATAAACTCACTGCTCTTGAACTGCTCTTTTTTTTATAACCTCACTGCTCTAGAACTGCTCTGTTCTATAACCTCACTGCTCTAGAACTGCTGTTTTATGACCACATTGCTCTAGAACTGCTCTTTTCTGTAAACCTTCTGCTCTAGAACTGCTCTTCTCAAGAAACATACTGCTCTATCCTATAAACTTGCTGCTTTATAACCACTCTGTTCTGCAGCCTTACTGCTCTGGATCTGCTCTGTTTATTAACCTTGTGGTTATAGAACTGCTCCGTTTCTTAACCTTGCTGTTATAGAACTGCTTCGCTCCATAACCTCGCAGCTATAGAACTGCTCATTTTTATTACCGTGCTGCTCTATAACTGCTTCTTTCTACAGACTCACTGCTCTAGAACTGCTCCATTCTAGAACCAGGGATGGATTACCGACCCGGCCAATGGGGCCAGTGCCCAGGGGCCCTTGATTACCAGGAGCCCAGGGGGGCCCTGGGCTTTAAGGTTGCACAATCCAGTTTGGTACAGAAAACTCATCAACAATAAAAACAAATGTTTACCGCTGGGGAAAGGTCTTCCATGATACTAACATCAAGATGACATTAAAATCACTGTCAGATACTCAGTGGAGTGCGCGAGCAGAGTCCTGTAAGGCACTTTGGAAACACTATGCACAGGTCAGAGAGGCCTTGGGTAAAATATCCAATGACATGCACAAGAAACGAGAAACTGGCAGTGAAGCTTCTGCGCTGTGCACCAAGCTGGACAATTTAGAGATGGCCTTCATGGCACATTTTTGGAACACGGTACTAGAGAGGTTCCAAGCCACAAGCCAGCAATTACAGAGGTACGACATAGACATATTTATGGCAACTCGTCTCATTTAATCTCTGCAGGACTTTGTGGCAGTGCAGCGAGATGGCTTTGAAGCATTTGAAAGAGCAGCCATGAATGTGTCCGGCGTTTCTCCGTGTTACAAGCGTGACATCCAGTGCGCAAAAAAGCACAAAACGGTGGCAGACGAGAGTGCAGAACCAGATGTGCTGCATGATGGAAGGGATCAATTTCGAGTAGAGACATTCAGTGTCATCATTGACAAACTCACATCTTGTCTTCAACATCATTTGGAGGCTTACAAACACCTGACCGATCTGTTTGGTGTTCTTTTCATGCCCGAAAACTTTGACATTATATGGCAAGTGCCGACTCGCTCTCAGCCTCGTACCCGCTGGATTTGGATAAGAGCCTGGCAGACGAACTGACCCATTTCAGACCATTTATGCAAGATGAACAAAAAATTCTCCTCAACATGTTCCAAACAATGATTAATCTGAATTTACAATCAACTTTTCCCAACGTGTACATTGTATTAAGACTTTTTATAACACCAATTACGAACTGTGAGGGAGAGTGCTCATTTTCCAAAATGTCTAAAGTTAAAAATGAACTGAGAACGAGAATGTGCCAAGATCGCTTATGGCCACTGAGTCCGAACTCTTAAAAGAACTCAGTTTCGATGAAGTGGTGGATGACTTCGTGAGGAGGAAGACAAGAAAGAAACTCCTGTAAGAAATTGTTTTGGTAACCATATGCTGGATTGTATAATTGTCAGGGCCTGCAAAATTTGTTTGTAATTGTGTATTTTCTTAAATTGCATTTTCTTGCTTGATGATCTGATGTTTGCAGGCATGTGATGTGTGTCACAGGGTGGTTTTATGGTGACAAATAATTTTTTGATTCATGTGATGCATTAAATACGTGTATATTTGACAGTTAATTCATTGAAGACGTGTTTCATATGCCTTAATTTGCCTCATTGTTAATTATTCATTGAGTAGCTAACATTAGACTTGTAGAGAGAAAAATACCTTGATTCTGAAAACCCTGTACAATGTGTACAAATGCTATTTTAGCGCAGGGGTAGCGCAGGCATTTGACACAGAGTGAGAACAGTTTGAATATTCATGATCATCATAACTTCCACTTTCTATTACTGTGAATGCGCAGTTAAGGGAAAGAACAGGAAAAAATGGTGGGAGGGGAGGGGGGCCCTTGGAGATAATTGGCCCCGGGGCCTTTGCAAATCATAATCCGTCCCTGTCTAGAACTACTGTTTTACAACCATACTGCTCTAGAACAGCTGTGTTCTATACACTTGCTGCTCTAGAAATGTTCAGCTCTATAAACTTCTGCTCTGTTCCTCAGCCTCACTGATCTAGAACTGCTGTTTCTTAACCTATCTGCTATAGAACTGCTTAGCTTCATAAACTTGCAGCTATAGAACCACTCTGCTTTATAACTGTGCTGCTCTAGAACAGCTCTGCTTTATAAACTTGCTGCTCTAGAACTGCTCCACTCTACAGACTCACTGCTCTAGAATGGCTCTGTTCTATAACCTTGCTACTTTATAACCACTCTGTTCTGCAACCAAACTGCTCTTCTGCTCTGTTCTATAAACTTTTTGCTCTATAATGGTTCCAATCTATAACCTTGCTGCTCTAAAACTGCTCTGTTGTATAACCTCACTGCTCTAGAACTGCTCTGTTCCATAACCTCACTGTTCTAGAACTGCTGTTTTATAACCTCACTGATCTAGAACTGCACTGTTCTAACATTGCTACTCTAGAACTGCTCTTTTCTATAACCTTGCTGTTCTGTAACCGCTCTGTTCTGCAGCCTCACTTCTCTAGAACTGCTTTGTTTATTAACCTTGCTGTTATAAAACTGCTTCGTTCCATAACCACGCAGCTATAGAACTGTTCTGCTTTATAACCATGCTGCTCTAGAACTGCTGTGCTTTATAACCTCACTGCTCTAAAACTGCTCTTTTGTGTAACTTCACTGCTTTTGAACTGCTCTGTTCTATAACCTCACTGTTCTAGAATTGCTGTTTTATAACTCCACTGCTCTAGAAATTTACTGTTCTGTAAACTTGTTGCTGTAAAACCGCTCTAGAACTGCTCTGGCCTATAACCTTGCTGCTCTATAACCTCTCTGTTCTGCAGCCTCACTGCTCTAGAACTGCTTTGTTTATTAACCTTGCTGTTATAGAACTGCTTCGTTCCATAATCTCACAGCTGTAGAACTGCTCTGCTTTATAACCATGCTTCTCTAGAACTGCTATGCTTTATAACTTCACTGTTCTAGAACTACTCCGCTCTACAAACTCACTGCTATAGAACTGCTTCGTTCCATAAACTTGCAGCTAAAGAACTGCTCTGCTTTATAACTGTGCTGCTCTAGAACAGCTCTGCTTTATGACCTTGCTGCTCTAGAACTACTCCACTCTACAGACTAACTGCTGTAGAATGGCTCTGTTCTATAATCTTGTTGCTATATAACTCCTCTGTTCTGCAGCCTAACTGCTCTACTGCTCTGTTCTATAAACCTGCAGCTATAGAACTGCTCTGCTTTATAACCTTGCTTTATTACCACTCTATAACCTCACTGCTTTAGAACTGCTCTGTTGTATAACTTCACTGCTCTTGAACTGCTATGCTTTATAACCTTGCTTTATTACCATTCTATAACCTCACTGCTCTAGATCTGCTCTGTTGCATAAACTCACTGCTCTAGAACAGCTCTGTTCTAGAACCTCACTGTTCTAGAACTGCTTTTTAATAAACCCACTGCTCTAGAACTGCACTGTTCTGTAATCTTGCTGCTCTAGAAATGTTCCGCACTATAAACTTATTGCTCTGCCCTATAACCACACTGCTCTAGAATCGCTGTGCTCGATAACCTCACTGCTATAGAACGGCTCTGCTCAATAACCTCAGAAGAAAAATATGCAGAGGAGAAAGTCTCAATTTGATCTCCATTTAATCCCATTGCTGTTTAGGAGAAATAATTGAGATATAAAAAAACACTCATATATGATTTGTCTTTACTAGCTAAACTTAAGCAAAAGTCTCCATTTGGTCTCCTTTTAATATTACTGCTGATTAGGAGAAACAATTTAGACACTGAGAGATCACATATGTGATTTGTCATTCATGTGGCCTGGAAAGAAAATCTGTATGGTCTGTGCTGAGGTCTTACCTCTAGAACACCTCTAGATATCCATCAGAATTGTCCTGCATTGTATATGAGTGTATATGATTAACAGATGTTTCTGCATTAAAATCAGACCTTAAGCTCAGCGAGATAGAAAGGAGGGGCTGAGGAACATGGAGTATTTTAAATTGTTGTTGAAGGAGATCAGAAAGCATGTACGGAATGTAGGCTCAGTGTTCTAAGGAAGTGACTGTTGTCTTCTGGGAACCTTACTTGGCCTGAAGACAAGAGGAGGAGCCAAGGGAAGATTACCATGATTAGGGTGTGTGGACTGAACATTTCCTCATACTCATCTTCTCTCTCTTTCTCTCATCTAGCCTTTATGCAGTGTCTACATCTGCAAAGTTTGGCAACCTGTCCTCTCCCTCTTTATAAAATAGCATAGTCACTACAGAAGGAAAACACAGAAAACATTTAGAATTTTACACACAGGACAGTTAAATCTGAATTACTATTTACATTTTACAAAATCAGATTAGGATTGTTTTGATTAGTATTGTTTGTTCTTATACTAAGAACTTTCTTAGTTTTTTCTTAAGAGGATTTTTATGAATCCGTCACCCAAACATGTACAGGTACAAAGGACTCTTGGAAGACCAAATTAAGGTTTTCATGTTAAGAAAACTTGACCATCTGGCCTCTGTCTTTACATTCACAGCGACACACACACACCGACACATAATACAGTAAGTATTGGATAATCATTACATCACTATTACAGCTGCTGCTCAGTGTCCCTGCAGTGTGATTGCTCTCTCGACTGGAATTAATTTTCCAATATAAATCCACCTTAAGCTTCCAAAAGACCTTTGACCTATATTTTCTGAAATTCTTTCAGAAAAGGAAGTCTGGATGAAACATCAAGAGACTTTGAAGGCAATATTTATGGATCTAATCATTTGGGTCACAGGTGGAGGCCCACTGCAGACACTCAGCTCATGTGCTTTATGTGAACTTTCCTTTGTTCAGAAAAATAAATCTGCTATTTGTTCTTCCTCGAAAGCTTATAAAAAACTTAAAATGGCATTTAACACGCAATATTACTGTATTATAATAATTTGAAACCCATTTATCAAAAAGTGGGAGGATCTCCTTCAGTATAATACATGAATTTGGAGTGATGTTATCTTTCTTACAGCTCATTTTTTAACTTTCACATTGTATTTTGGGGGGTATTTTCGACTCTGAGCAGATCATCAGATGGCTAAGTTACTGTCTGAAATTCCACTATATGTTCAAGAGGCCCTGACCTACTCATGAATCTTGTTCAGTTTAACAATGTCTAAAAAGAATGATAAATGCCCCCCTTTTGGACAAGGATTCTATTCATATTAACTGTATTATAATAAAGCTTTTAATGTCAACAGATCTTAAAAACTTTAAAATATCCATAGCAACAATTTTGGAAAACATTAACCTAGTTTCTATCCACTTTTCGCAATGTTTTGTTATAGACAAAGTGAAAATGCATAAAAAAAAATATTTGCTACATTTCCATTCAAATGGCCTTTTATCGCTAAAAATGGTGTGCGTGATGACGTCATGCTTAAAAAAAAAACACTTTGTCGCATACGTTTTGGTTTATCGCAAAAGAAATCTGCCCTTAAGCCGCTTCCATACAGAAATGTGTGTACTGTATGTTGCTAATTGTGTACCTTTCGCCTCCCAGGTGTCCCTAATTCCCCCCTCCCCCACTGTTGCCCTTCTGACAGGACTGTAATATTGGTCCTGATGTTGTGCCTATCGCAGGTTGCCACCGGTTCCAACCTGAAAGAGAATCGTCATGGCCCTGTTCAAGCTGGCAACCTGCACCAAGTAGTGGGGGAAACTTTTAGTCTTAGTATAAGGACCATCCATCGATGTGTATATGCTGTATGCACAGCTATTAAAGAAAAATGTATGCAGTTTTTTTTGTTTGTGGCACCATTCGGAGTAAATTCTAGAGACTGCTGTAGTTAAAATCCCAGGAGATCAGCAGTTACAGAAATACTCAAACCAGCCCGTCTGGCACCAACAATCATGACATGGTCCAAATCACATTTTTTCCCCATTCTGATGGTTGATGTGAACATTAACTGAAGCTCCTGACCTGTATCTGCATGATTTTATGCACTACACTGATGCCACACAATTGGCTGATTAGATAATCGCATGGATGATTGTTGGTGCCAGACGGGCTGGTTTGAGTATTTCTGTAACTGCTGATCTCCTGGGATTTTCACACACAACAGTCTCGAATTTACTCCGAATGGTGCCAAAAAAAAAAAAAAAAAACTTCTAGTGAGCGGCAGTTCTGCGGATGGAAACACCTTGTTGATGAGAGAGATCAACAGAGAATGGCAAGACTGGTTTGAACTGATAAAGTCTACGGTAACTCAGATAACCACTCTGTACAATTGTGGTGAGAAGAATATAATCTCAGAATGCTATTCTGAGATGCAGGTTGGAGCTGTTTTGGCGGCACAAGGGGGACCTACACAATATTAGGCAGGTGGTTTTAATGTTGTGGCTGATCGGTGTGTATAGTTTACTCTAATTTATAAATAATCGTAAATATTTTACATTCTTTTTACTTATTTTATTTTTTATGGTGTTATCCGAAAACCATGTAATTTTGAATGATTTTCTGTTTGAAGAGTTTACACAAATTGGCTTGTTTGGTTAGACAGCTCTCAAATTTTATTTTCACTCTATTTTTTAATGAAAAAAATAATCTATGTTATTAGGTATTTGATGTGTTTCACATTTTACCAACGTGCTAACAAATTAGCCAAAATGGCTATGTGGTCTTTTTGAAGAAATTGTCATTTTTGTATGTTGATGACTTATTGACTTATGAGTTGGATGTCTTTCTGTGTAACACCATAGAATTGTCTGTGAGATTATGATTTTATTCTAATGAAATTATTTAAGCTCTTGATTTTTATGGGAAAATAATGGTACAATGCTGCTAAATTTAGTACCATTAGTTTAGTTCTCTGCTAGTTTGCAAGTGTTAGATTAAAGGTGCTGTAAAGATTTTTTCATGGAAAGGTATGCAAAAACTGTCACACTCTCTTAAAGATATTAATTATATAAATGTCATGAGATATCTCACATTTCTCTGTGACAGCTCTAGACTCTGAAAACAGCAAACAAAAATGTGTCTGTGGTCATTGACGCTTTTTGCCTGCCCATCATTTTGCGCATTCTCCTTGTATTGTAGTTGCAGCGAATTATTGAAGCTTAAAGCCATTTTTATGCCATGTTGTTCATAACAGTTGTCAGTTGAGAGCGCTATTTTGCTGTTCTTGTTTTTGACAGCCGTTTCTGCTGGATATCTGTAATTTGGGGCGAATTCCAATTGAAAGTGATCGTCTCTATACCCACTCCCTTCGAAGGACAGATCTCTTGATGTGGGCACTCTAAAGGGAGCATGAAAGAACTGTATGAATGTACCCTTCACTAATAATCTTGTAAAAGAGCTTCATGAAAAAAAAATGTCTTACTTTAGTTTGGAACGAACTTTCGAGTGGTGTCCCCGTCCCGCGGACTTTGGTGTGCGGGGTTTTGGAAAGTGGGGCCGTGGCGAAGCCAATGGCTCAGTTTGTTTATATTCTACAATGGCTAAAATTGCTTACAGTACCTTTAATCAAATATCTTTGATTTTCCTGCAGGCAGTCAAGTTATAAAACACGTTTCTAACAACATAAAAAAGACACAACCCATTTTGAGATCTATTTATTCAGATCCCGTTTAACACGAGATCCGTGGAAAAGTATCAAATCTACACATTATATAAATTCTACTGTCCTCTTTACAGTGAGTAAACATGGACCAAGATCTCACACATCCTAAAAGAGTCCAAAATCATCCGTATGAGGTCTGCCATCCCTCCAGAACTGAGTTTTGCAGATCTTGATCAATGAGAAGATAGTCCATCCTCTGCGTTTGTTCCATTTTTGCTCATTTAAACATGGTCTTTCTCAGAATGTGAGTAATTCATCTTCAGATGTGCCCTGATAAAACATTGCCACTGTCTCTAGTACAAAAAGCAAGCAGACCATTATGAAAACAGAATATTTGGATTAGTCTAGTCATGGAAAACTGTACGTCTTTGGTATGAGGAACTCTGCTGTGCATTTGAGCTCTGCTGTATCTCAGAATATGGGTGAAGTGGCCAAATGGACACACAACCACAACACACATGGTCTGTTTGTGTTCCAAAGATTTCCAGAGAATGGAAAACAGGCTTTTTGTTTATCTGTACTTTTTTCCCCTCTTTACCAGAAAGGAAATGCCCAGAGGGATTGGACGGTGTTTCTTTAACTAATTTGACCTGTGAGCATATAAACATCTGGATACCAAAATAAAATTTCTGCAAACCACAGGATTGGTCAGTTCTCAGTCACTTAAAAATATTCTTCAGGATGTTTATTTTCAAGTCAACATGAAATGTTGTTTGCAACCCATTTTACTAACGTAATGGGGTGTGCTTCGCAGTTTCTGAGGAAAAAAATGTAGGTCAGTACTGAAAGCTGAAGTATGTGATTTCTGCACCACTAGTGTCACCAAACCGAATTGCAAAAATAAATTTTGTTTTCAAAACAGCTTTCTGAATACGCCCCCCGTCTGCCATTGGTCAAACAAAGAGAATTTTCATAGCGCCATTGAATCACAGTGCTTATAGATTTCAAGAAAATTAACCTATGAGTGGCTAACTAATAGTTATTTCTGCATCTTAAGCTGGGATAGGAGAAAGTATTTTAACACAGAAGACGTTACATACTTCAGCTTTGAGGGCAGGATTTTATCCAGGAATTTATTGGATGGTGAAAAGTTGTCTCTGGCTGTGTCTTGTTTGGAAGGCTACGTCCTCCGGAGGTTGCATTTGTCGGCCGCATACGTCATCGAGGCTGTCTCATTTCAGAAAAGCAAGTAGGACACTTAGAATGCAGCCTTCAAATGCAACCTTCTTTCACGGGAATTCGGAGGATGCATGAGGTGTATCCTTCTTGAGCGCTCACAACCCACAATTCTTTGCTTCAACAGAAATGTCTAAAAACAAAATGATGCCAATTTGCCCGTAAATATGATGTTCAAACGCAAGGAATGTTAATTCCCAAGTTGAAGTACCTCAGTAGATGGGTGCAGAGTATATAATATGTATAATGTATATTAATATATAATTAAAATAAAGTATTAGACTAAAAGTACACCTGTAAAATTTATTTTCTTTTCTCTTTACATCATTATAACTCTCCTAAAATTTACCTCATACATTCCCTTCTAAAGGGACTTTGTTCCCTTCTCACTCAAAGCGCTCCCGCTTGTTAAAGAGTGTCGTGCTGTCATAGCAACCATGTTACATTCCGTTTTCGTTTGTCCTAGTAAGGCCGTCTCTTTATACGAGGCTTGTTTAAAGAAGGACACTTGGTATACTGCAGTCTTCAAAGGACACGTCCTGCCTAGCACGCAGCCTTCCAAACTAGACACAGCCTCCATGTGACAAGTGGTTGAAGGGGAGGGGCTTACAAATAGGGCTTGGTGACATCGGCCGAAAAGTTAAGTCGTTACAGAGGCGGAGCAAGTTATATATTTTCATTAATGATTACGAATATAACAATGTTTTGTTCATAATAATACCAAGAACATGTATTAGGAAAGAAAGATACGGTCAATTTTAATTTCATGTTGACTTAATTTATTAATGCATTGCTATAGATGTTTCTACATTACATTTGTGTCAGGTCCAGATTAATCAAGTCCAAACCTGCTCAGATAAACCTCTAACCTGTTTTTCGTAAACCCTCAGTAAAACTAAAGTTTGACATTTTGGTCCTTAACAGTTAACAAGTGTGCAAACAGTAAGCATCCAAGTTTACAATCTGAAACTTGAGACAAGAGACAAGTTTTAAAGTTAATCTAAAAGCACTGTAAAATGGCAACTCTTCACCACAGAGTCAAGTGAGACTGCAGCCATGAGACTTACTAATATAAACCCCTGTGCCTCTTATATCTAAGAACTAAAAATAAAAAGGAATGAATACAAAAACCATGAACTTAAAATCAAGCACAAAGTGTAAGCCCTTTCTGGTTTTTCCTGAGAGAACACAAAAAGGAGAAAAGAAGTATGTTAGATTCCTTCCGCCTTTAGAAACACCCCAAACAAACATTTATTTTGCTAAAGATGCTAATGCTAATACTGAAGTGTTTATGACAGAAATTCAGATCCTCTTGGGTAGGGAGACTTTCCAAAGAACTTACAAAACATTTGTTGTCTCAGTCAATAACATTTGAAAAATTAGTACCAGATCCAGAATTACAAAACACTCTTTCCAAATCACATCAACTTGTATTCACATTCATTAGTATGGAAAGACTCTGTCTACTGCATCTGGGAGCACTCTGGACATCCTGACTCGAATTCTCTGATGAATATCACATGACTCTAACATGTGATGCACTGTAACTCACTTTTTATGTAAACTCAGGAATTTTCTGCTGTCTGAGAGGAGCTGGATTACACATATCATCTGATTAAACGTTCTGGAATCGAGCAGAGGCCACACAAACCTGCTGTGTGTATTTCCTGTTCATCTACTCAGAACGTTTAGGGAATTTAACAACAGAAGATTCCTAAATGTCATCTCATCTTAACTAGACACAATGCAACAAGCTTCTGTGCTAAATTTTGTTCGAATCATGGGAAATCTGAGCATATGTGTGTAATCTGAGCTGTGTAATTTTTTTTCGATGTGCAGACATCTATAACTAAGCCATTCTTAGGTTGAACCAAAACGCTACGGTGCTATAAAAACATTGCTTTATTTGTTTGAATGGCCCAACAGAGCAACATTGCCTCAACCAATGACATGAATTTGGGGCGGGACTATCTATTCGAACATCGGCAAGCAGACATGTGTTTGCTAAACCTGTTTGGAAAACACACACTGCGGCTTTAAAAACTATCTAGAGCAGAATTTTGGACCAATAAGATTTCACTGTGGATGGGGCAACCCAGCAAAACACAACGAAAATAGAAACCAAACAAAAACTCGGTAAACAAGATAAGACAGTGTTACTATGCTATAAATTTTTTTTTTTTTTTTTTACAGTAGACATTGTCATGTCCCAATGTGCTTATAAAAATGAAAATTATGTGTTTTGGCAAATGATCATGTAAACAAGCTGCGTCATATGCTAGTTTTACAACAAACTAGCGAAGTCTGTATTAGCAAACCGCCGAGTTGAGCGACTTTGCTACATTTTCATTTATCTGCTACAAGATTCAGATTTGTAGTTTACATTGTACTTAATAAGACGTGAAGTGATACGCTGTGGTTTTTGGAGTCTGATTAGCATCTGCACCTGATGACACACAAGTAACATCACTCGCACGTTAGACTGTTGAATGAAACAATTAGAAAAAGTGTAACATTGATCTAAAAGACATTTAAATAAATTTCATAGTGAAACCAAAGATACACTTTACATGAACATTGTTTCAAACAGTAAACTATAATGTTGGTTTCTGGGGTTAAAAGTGACATTTTTAAGTGCAGAAGCGGCAATGTCTACTTTCTCTTGCAAAATATCCAGTCTGGATTTCAAATCAACCCTTGTATATCCATCCACAGGAGTGTCCTATCTCCATTACAGTACAAAGGTCAAAGGTCAGGCCCTAGAGATTATCGTACATGTGCAGGGTTCTCTCTAACTGCTGACCCACACGCTGGTAGAAGGCAATCTGTTGCCGCAGGTATGCCTGCATCATTTCTTTAAAATCCACCTCCCTCCGCTGTTGGAAATGATTCATTTCAGCCTGCAGGGCAAAACCCACAGTCCTGCAGCGTTTACGAATGCCGTCTGCTTCCGCTTGGTCCATCCTGCCTTCGTCGCTCATTCGCTGAGACTCCTTAACTTTTGCGAACGCACCTAAAAGAGAGAAAGAAAAACGAACGTAAACATGAATTCAAAATGTATGCTATTTACTTTCTAAATACACGTTCTTGGTCTTATTTATCAATGCATGTTATTTCTTAAAAAATATATATTTGTGAATGTATCTAAATGTAATCCACCTATGAAATGACTTTCCTTTCTGGCTGACATCACCAAACACACTCATTTCCTCCCCACCAACCACCTTACATAAAGAGACAACGGCAACCTAGCTGCGACACTATTAAAGCTATAGTATGTAATTTCTGCGCCACTAAACGGAATTGCAAAAATAAACTTTTTCTAAACAGCTTTGAGTATGCCCCCCCATCTGCCGTTGGTCAAACAAAGAGATAGTCCCACCCCCAACTCATGCCATTGGTTGATTAATGTTGTTGGGGAGGGTCTAAGTGAGTCGCTCAAAACAAACAGAGCAATTTTCATAGAGCCACAGAAACACAGTGTTTAAAGTTGTTGTTTTTTTTTAAATAAACTATGAATGGCTTACTTATAGTTGTCTCTGCATATTAAACTGAGAAAGAAGAAAGTATTTTAAACTGAAAAAGTTACATACTTAAGCTTTAACTTAACTACATTTTTCAGTAGCATGACAGTAGTTTTTTTCACAATAGTGTAGCTTTTCCAGAAACAAGCTACTTTTTCCAACGAGTTGTGGCGTCACAAAACGCAACATTTATCACATTGTATTGCACGTGCATATGGAGCCGAGGGAGTAATCAAACACGCTCACCAAAACCGTCCTCTCTCTCATATGTAGCGCTAGGAAATCCAAATCATTTAAGTGACAGTTCATGTGAACCAACCATTTAAATAAAGGATTTTTCGATTTACTTATATTTAGTGTTGGGAAGTCCAATTCATTTTAGTGAATTGATTCGTTCGGACATTTCATGTACAGTGGCAAGAAAAAGTATGTGAAACCCTTTGGAATGACCTGCATTTATGTATAAATTTGTCTTAAAATCTAGTTTGGTCTTCATCCAAGTTAAAATAATGAACAAACACAATCTGTTTTAACTAATAACACACAAATTATTGTATTTTTGTTGTATTGTTGGAAAAGGTATGTGAACCCCTAGGCTAATGAAGTCAACAAAAGCTAATTAGAGTCAGGAGTTGATTGGAGGTGTGGGTTAGAGCTAGTTTGACTTATAAAAAGCATTTAAACATTTTGAGTTTGATACTCACAAGAAGCATCTGCTGACTTGGACCATGCCTCACAAAAAAGAGATCTCAGAAGATTTATGATCAAGAATTGTTGCATTGCATAAAGCTGGAAAGGGTTAAAAAGTTATCTCTAAGAGCTTAGATATTCATCTGTCCACTGTTAGACAAATTTTCTATAAATGGAAACAGTTTAGTACTGTGGTTTCTCTCCCTAGAAGTGGCCATCCAGCCAAGATGACTCAAAGGGCACACCGCAGATTGCTCAATGTGGTAAAAACCCTAGAGTGACAGATAAAGACTTGAAGGAATCATTGGAACAGGTTAACATCTCTGTTCAGGAGTCTACTATACGGAAAACATTAAACAGGTATGGTGTCCATGGTAGGACACCACGAAGGAAGCCACTGCTTTCCAACAAACACATTGCTGCATGCCTGAAGTTTGCCAAAGACTACATTGACACTCCACAACGCTACTGGGAAAATGTTTTGTAGACTGATGAAACTAAGGTTGATTTGTTTGTGAAGAACATGCAGCACTACTTATGGTGTAAAAAGGGCACTGCATACCAACATGAAATCATCATCCCAACGGTGAAGTATGGTGGAGGGAGCATCATTTGGGGCTGCTTCTGGGCCTGGACCGCTTGCCATCATCGAGGGAAAAATGAATTCCCAAGTTTATCCAAATATCCTACAGGATAATGCCAGGGTGGCTGTGTGCCAGCTGAATCTCAGTAGAAATTTTGATTTTTAGTGGAGTTGACAGCATTAAAGTCTGTTTCAAATATCTTGCACTCATCTTAGATAATAAACTAAGTTTCGATGAACATATCACTGCCATCCAAAAGCGTTCACAGCAAAGACTTTACGTAATACGCAGACTCAGAGCTCTGTCTGTTGCCCCCCACCTTCTGCTGCTGCTTTATAAAAGCATAATTCAATCCATCTTGTTGCACTGCTCCCCTTGTTTCTTCACAATGTTAACCATTTCCAACTCACTAAGATAACACATATTGCCTCCAAAATCATCAGCCTATCTACTCCCAGCCTTTCAGATATGAATGATAGAGCCACCGCAAGTCTTGCGAAAGTAATAGCAAATGACAATGATCACCCCCTGAATACATCAATTACACTGCTGCCCTCCGGTCACAGATACAGGACTTAAAGATGGAAACGAGGTCGCTTTGGCAGAAGTTTTGTACCATCAGCCATTACTGCTCTGAACAAATTAACTCGATAGCACTGATCATTTGTATGCATGTACACGGATGGGGCAGGGGAATTTATGTTATATGTCATATGATGTAATGTGGGTATCTGTATGTTTTGTGTTTGTGGAGCAGACTGGTGAAAACAAATTTCCGTCTGGGACAATAAAGTCTGTCTGTCTGTCTGTCTGTCTGTCTGTCTGTCTATCTAAATTGGGTGTTGCAGCAGGACAATGACCCTTAACATCCAAGTAATCCACTACAGAATGGCTTAAAAAATAAAGAAAAGAAAATCCAACTTTTGGAGTGGCCCAATCAGAGCCCAGATCTTAACCCAATAGAGATGCTGTGAAATGACCACAAGAGAGCCGTTCAAACCAGACATCCTAAGAATATGGCTGAACTGAAGCAGTTCTGTAAGAAAGAATGGTCCAAAATTTCATCTGAATGTTGTGCAGATCTAATTCGCAGCTACCTTAAACGCCTGGTTGAGGTTACTGCTGCAAAAGGAGGATCAACCAGTTATTAAATCCAAGGGTTCACTTACATTTTCCACAGCACTGTGAAGGTTTAATGGGATGTGTTCAATAAAGACACCAAAAATTATAATTGTTTGTGTGTTTTTAGCTTAAGCACTTTGTGCTTGTCTATACTTGTGACAATGGCTACATTTACATGTACCCTCATAATGCGATTACATTGCGATTAAGGCATTACTGCAATTAAACTGATGCTCATGTAAACAGAATATGGCGATTATGATATTGCAATTATGCTAATAATCAGAGTAATGATAATCGCAGTAAGATATGTGGAGTACTTCTATTTTAATCGCTTTATGGTGCAGCACAACAACATTCAGCACGTGTATTCCGATTCACAAACAAGTGACTCATATGAACCGATTCTTTTTAGTGAATCAAAACAGACAGAGCAACCAGTGTAATCCGATAAATAAATGACTCTTATGAACCAATTCTTTTTAGTGAATCAAATGAGACAGCACATCCAAGTTTAGTTGAAAATGACTCTTATAAACCGGTTCTTTTAATAAATAGTTCAAAAACACTCACAAACTGACTGACTAATTTTCCTTATGCCAAGCTGTATTTAAAGATGCATATCTGCAACAAGATGTTTTTTGTAATATTATTTTATAAAAAAGCATTAAAACATCACATTTCTCAGCGAATAATCAGAGTATTGGCAAGTAGCATGTAAAAAGGATTGAAGTGGTTGGCCCAAATAATGTAAACATCTTATTCTAATTATTCCTTATACTCGGATTGTTGCAATAATCAGAGTATTGGTGTTCATGTTAACGTAGACTTTGATGAAGACGAGATCACATTTTATGACCAATTAATGCAGAAAACCAGCTAATTCCAAAGGGTTCACATACTTCTTCCTGCCACTGTAAATGAACAAGTTCAAATAATTGAGTCACTGATTTACTTGAGCCCCTGCACAGATTTTGGTAAAAGTCACTGTCCTTTTCGAAGTAAATTAAATTATAGCTGTAGGTTATCACTGTTTTCAAGGGTGTATTCTTGTTTTATTAGTTTATATTCAGTATAAACGTATATGTTTATATTTATATGTTTATATTTAATGTTGTCACCCTAATTAAATACATATCCATGAGGTGATCTTATTTAATTGTGCAAATAGGACTTCTGATTGCAGAATTCTGAAACGAGGCCCCATTATAAAAACAATGTAAGAAATTCCTTTTAACATTAAACTGTATATATAAGTATTCACAGTCATGCCTCAGTGAATCTCTAATCCTTGTCAGTTGTCAAATTAAAGGGCCCCATGTCCACAGATTTGTCTCATCTTTCCGGTGTAACCTGTTCTTGCATCATAATCCTGTTTGACAGGACACGCTCACTCTCGTGATTATAAGAATCTGACCTCTGAAAGGAGCAGCTCAAACATAAGACCCAAATCTGAATTGATTCAACTGAATCTGAACTGAACAAAGCAACTGAATCACCTCATAATGTGTCTGACTGTAACACAGAAGCAAACACTTAGATCCACACAGAGGTTATGAGACACAGCATGACAGATTAGATGTCTCTGAGTTTGTGTGCCGCTGATCAGAGGTCAGTGTTTTACAGTGACTGTCCACACCTGTAATCTGACACAGGAAATCTGAGCATGATCTCTTAGTTTCAGATTACACAACACTTTTTCTTTGGTCCCTTTATTGAGCTCAGAAACTGATGAATTACAAACCCATTGTACAAAGAACAAAATGCGTACAGGCAAATGATGTGCACAGAGTCTGTATGTAAAACACTGTGTTTGCATTTCCTCATTGAGCTGCTAAATTATATAATATTACGTCATGTAAAGAAGGTTGTTGTAATATTTCAGGAACTGATTTCATGTATCCTTAAAGTCCCTATATAAATGTTATGTTAGTCAATGTTACTTGCACCAAAAAGCTAACTGTGTTAAAGGGATAGTTCACCCAAAAATGAAAGTTCTGTCATTATTTAGTCAGTACTCATCATTTTATTTAAAAAGAGCTCAATAAATCCAGGTTTCCATGACTCATTTAATCTATAAGGGACAATCAACAAGCGACCATTGGAACCGTGCACAGCACAGTGCTCAATGCAGCAAGTTTTATAAAAAAAAAAAAAAATGAACAAACATCTCTCAAATCATTACTTTTAAAATGCAAAATGTTAGTGGAGTTGACAGCGTAAAGTCTGTTTCACAGCATAACACAGCTCAACCGAGGTTTTGGTGTAGAATGAACATAGTACTGCTTAGAGGTCTACTGATAGTGGATTTTGCCGTCACTGATAACTTAAGTACGAAAGTCTGACCAATTAATCGTCCGATAGTTTTTAAAATCAATTCATAGAATTGTTTTTAGTCTACACAGACATAGAGGTCAGAGTCCAAAATTAAAACAATCCCAGATATAGTTTATTTTTCAACCAAAATCCCAATAATAATCAGGAAAAAAAACAACTGGGTGCGTAATGTGGACCTTTTAACACTAAAGTAGCCTTTAGTACACACTAGGGACTCTTATTTTGAAATGACGTAGACATGTTACAATGCTTCATATTTAATATTTACCAAATTAAGCTTTTTATAGCCTATATATTATTATTATTACTTAACAATGTGAAGTTGGAGACACCATGTATGTGCTGACGAGGGACGTTTCTCTATAGTCGCGTTTTTCTTAGCATGCCCTCGCTTCAATTTAAAAAACACAATTTTCAGAGGAACACGGAGGAATAAAAAAAACTATTGGCAGCTATCGGCATAGTTCTTTGCCGATAACCGATAGTTCCAAAAAATCTGCACCGATTAATCAGTAAAACCGATATATCGGTCTACCTCTAGTTCTGCTTGATATTAGTGGTCAATCAATATGGATTTTTTAATCACCAATGTCAATGTTTTTATACACAATATGTAATCAAAATGCATTTAAAAATTTGAAAACAAAATACATGAATTATCCTTTTACAAGTGTGTTGGTAGATTTTGGAACTGACATGATTGGACGCGATTATCTACTAATGCTGATGATCTTAAAATGCGGATATAGAGGTCCATCAATATTTTATTTCGCCCTTTTCAACACATAGTTCAAGAGACAGAGGACAGGAAATAATGAGGAAAAGAGGGGGGAATACGATCAAGAAATGCAGCAAGCCAGATGGAAACTCATGATATAGGGCTGGACGATTTGGACAGAAAATTGTTGCGATTATTTTGAAAAATATTGCAGTAGCGATTTGAACTGTGATATGATTGAAAAAACAAAAAAGTTTAAACCTAGCAAGTGTTTCCTTTTAACCAAAATTAAGTTATGGGCAAACATGCTCTACTGCCAACAGAAATACTGTTCAAGAAAGGGTGTTCACACTTGAGTCTTCTTAAAAAGAACCAGACATGATAGTATCATTGTTATGGTTGACAACATTTCGTCATGCAAATACAGGACGCCTGAGCATTTAGAGTGCTTAAATACAGGACAGGGTCCCCCTCAAGCATTTTTCCGTCCAAACGGGGGCAGGCTGGGACTTCACCCTCGGCACTCTCGCCAATAAAATACAAGACAATAGGTGCCCCGTACGGGATGTCTAAATATCAGTTAAATTATGGTACATCCTACTACGGGACAGTTGGCAACCCCATCTTAGTGTAAATGTATTTACACTAACCACTTACTTGGTAAGTTGGTTAAAATTTAGTTAAAATTCTGCTGGGAGACAACATGCTCTCATTTCTGTCAACTCAATAAAACAACTCAGTTGGAAAACTGAAAACAGAGTTTTCAAACGAAAACAGATTTGTAAGGACTCAGCCTCAGATTCTCAGTAATGACAGTAATGGCAGCCATCATTGAAACACTAACGGGCAGCTATTTTCTATGTAAACAAACGGCATAAAAGTACAGCTCCTATCTACTTGAATAAGAAAAGACTGAAATCTCCAAAACGGTTGATCAAGTTTATAATCAAAGAACAAATTTCAAATCAGCAGTAAAATCTGACAACAATGGTATTGTAAATTGTGCTTCTTTAGCTCAGGTCATACTAAAAATACACTATTTTTCAGGCTGGTTCAGCTAATGTTCATGCATGTTCTCGAGTAGATTGACAGGCAATCTTTGTATCTAAAAGTTGATTGGCTCTTTTTCCTGTAAGGCGGGACTTCCTTTTCTACAAACGTTGGGCATTCCAATTTCTCCCATTCATTTTAATACAGGTGCTCTGTCTCTGACTAAACCAGAATTCTAGAGGTCCAGTAGAGTGGAGTTTAATTTCATTAGTCATCTCTAATGGAACATAAACAGGATGAACTCTACAGCACAACATGTTATTACTTAAAGGGCTTGAGGTGAATTGTTCTCCTTCCATTAGTGACTTTTATAAAGAAATGCTGTGAATATCTTCACGGCTCTTTGGGTATTTAAACACACCTGTCCTCATGCAGAACTTCTCTTTGTGTTCAGTCATAAAAGAGCAATGAAAGAGGAAGTTGAGCATCCATAAACGGTCTGTATCACTCTGCAAATTCTTTCTGTCTGGCTGTTTGTTCCTTATGCAAAAATGCTAGTATGGCCACTGTTTACTTTGAGGGAAAATGCAGAGGTTTTCTAATGGTGTCATGCCATATTCTTACCCACTGAAATAACTTTTTTGACTCATCCCTCATTTTCTTTAAAAAAAGCAAAAATCTGGGTTCCAGTGAGGCACTTACAATGGAGGTGAAAGGGGCCAATCCATAAATGTTGAAATAACCACTATTTCAAAAGTATAGCCACAAAATGTAAACAATATGCGTGTTAACCTATCCAATTTTACAACTTCATTGCCATGATGACGTCAAGCCGTAAACACTAAAATCCTAAAATGACCGTAAAAATGACTATTTAAACAACTTAACAGCTCAAATAATACATGAGTTTTAACATAAGAATTAATGTGAGTGCTTTTACAAAATTATAAGCTTCTCATATCTGTGTTTAAACTCAGCCTCATTCACTTCCATTTAAGTGCCTCACTGTAACGTTGAATTTTGATTGTTTTAAAGAAAAGGAGAAACGAGTCTAAATAAATTTTTGTGGTATTTTTGTGGTTGTCATTAAGCAACAAATGCTGTCAACTAAGCTCAACTTGTATTGAACCCGGAATATTCCTTTACATTTATCACATTTAATGTCATATAAACAAAGCTACAAATGGTCAAATAATAAAAACAAAAAATCTTTATTTAGTGTTTTAAATTAGCAAGTCTGCTAAGCTAGGACACCCTACGTTTGGGGCCATTCAGAACGAATGCATCCTTGCGCTAAAAATAGAGCAGAATGCATTTTCAGCAGTTCTGACACAGTGTCTACAAAACACAACGCTTCAGCGCCAGACACTGAAAGGAAAACGTTTAGCTGTTTTTATGTAAACATGCGCTAGACGGATGTCTGTGACCCTTGTGCTGCATTTCCCTGTTCTTTTCAGCATCTCGTACTAGAGCGTCACCAAAGCAAAAATGCGTTTGGTGTAAACAGCCCTTTACTTCACATAATCATATCAACATTTTAATTTCATTATGATGTTCAACTGTCAAAGGGTCCCTTTATTACAATTTTAGGCATCACAACAGCAAGATTCTACGTATTAGATACAATATGATGTTATACTCAATTTAATATCCAGAAAAACTCAATTAAATGTATTATATTATATTATCAAAGTACTGCTATGTTACAAGCACTGTTAATTATAACCGTATCGCAACTACATGATCAGGTACTACAGAACAGCCTGAAAAGTTTTGCTGGACTGTGGTTCGACCAGAGTCTTGAACATTGCTTTTTCTCAAAAGGAAAGCCATACAGCTGAGTCATAAAATGTTACTTAGCCCTAACATGCTAACAGTACCATATTGCCATTATCTGAATAAAGATTCATTTCTGATAACTGAGACTGAAAGCCCATCACAGCTGAACCTCCTTGTTCACAGAGCAAGAGAGAGAAGTTACTTGGTCTACAAATCCATATAGAAGGAAAGAAACACATGTATCCCTCACGCATATGGTGTTGGGAGGCCAAACAAAGGGGGCACAAAGATCTGGAGAAGCTTAGATAAGAGCTAAAGTTGTAAAGTCACAAAAACAGACTTCATTTTGGTCAGAATAAGAATTACGAGATTAATTTGAGCTTTCTCTCAGTCTTTGAAGTGAAATGAATGTCAATTGCACAAAGAATAACAGACTGCATTTAATGTGTCTAACAGCTCAGTCGTGGAAATAGAGAGAGGAATTTCAGACTGGAAAAGCAGTCAAAGCTCAATTTATCCATGAGCAAATTCTCATAGAAACATGAGCATGCAATGACTACATATCTGTGTAGCTTTAAACTTCCAGCTCAAAACTGAACTCAAAGTCTTCAGTGAAATTTCTAGTAATATAAAAGCCTCTGTTCCAAAAACATAGTAAGCTTTGCCTCCATATGTTGCTGCCGTCATTTCAAATAGGGTCCTTCATGCGAAGCGCACAGAAGACTCGACTGGCAATTGACTTTGAGTTTGAATTGAGTTTGACGTTAGCATGTTGCTAAGCTAGCAACAAAATACTCTTAAAAGCACAAAACATATACACAGCACACTCAAATACAAGGTAAAATCATCAGTTTCTGACTATTTTTATTGATAATTGTCATGGAATGAAATATTTGGTATTTATAATCAACATGCTGCTGCCCATGTTTGGGAACAGAGTTCGCAAAGGGGGCGTGTCTATGATGCCTTAAAGACCTATGTTCTCATTCTAGAGAGCATTTGATTGGACAAAAATCTATGTAGTGCAAAAGTCATCAGTGTTTTTGGTCAGTTTCCTGGAAAAGAAAGATTAAAAGTGCTAAAAGTTATTTTTATTTATTTATTTTTTTTTTCCAACATTTAGGAGTACAGAAGCATGCATGGGTGTTTCTTCAACTTCGGACAATTTTATGTCCCAGGGGTTGATTTTTATTACAATTAACAGATTTCAACTTTTTTCTTTTTGTTATGTGAATGTCACATTAAAACTGATTTGAAAACTTTTTACCAGGCCTTCATTATTTATTTTTGGTACTTTTCAAATGCCTTTTATGTAGGGATGTTCCGATACCATTTTTTTTTAGAACGAGTACGTGTACTGATACTCTTTTTTTTAGTACTCGCCGATACCGAGTCCGATACCTGTTTTTTTTTTTTTTCTGAACTCACTATCAGCAGTTTATTTCAATTTTATCAGCAAACTTGTGTTTAAATTAATTAATTAATTAAAACTTTAATCAAATGAAAGTATAACAATTAATTTTCAACATAATATTGTGTAATTTTTAACAAATGAAGAGCTTATATACAGAACCTCACAGCACAATCCTAAATACAACATTGGAGTTATTTTTGTCAATTAAAGTGCTGCGTAATAGAGCATCACAGATGTGAGATATTGCTTAAATATAACACAGTTACTATTGATTTATTATTATTAGTAGTAGTAGTAGTAGTATTATATCAGTGAATATTACATAACTATATAGTAGTGATCTATTTCTGTCATATTTTTTTCATTTAAATTGAGCTTTTATTTTGAAGCTTTTCTGTGTTGTTAGACCAAGGAGCTAGGACATAATGACGGCAGATTCCCAATCCGGAAAAGGCGGTTGCTACGTGAATCACAGTAATTATTAAATTGCAAAAGACTACTATATAAATAAATAAATATGTAGTCTGTATATGACTCATGCTAAAAAGTGAATTAGTTCTCTGCCTGCTGTCATCTGCTACAAACAGAGCATGCAATGCTCATAATAGTGTTTTCTGTGTATGAGCCAAGGATCTCTAAAGGTATGAGCATTCACAAGTACTCACATTTAAATGCTGCAAATGCAAACAATCTATTTATCTAATTAAATCGCAGCTTTTGTTGTTAAATAATCTCACTAGACTTCAATATTAAACCAAGAAAATCCATGATAAAAATACAAATTATCACATGTTTGAAACTATGATAATCTAAACAAAGAGTGAAATAAACATAAACCATTTATTTTGTGAAAATTATTTCTTTAAATTCTTCAACTGTCCAATTCTCAAATAGCAATTTCCATCACACCAAACAATGCTTTGGCTGCTTTGGCTGCTTTGCTGCTTCTGGGTCTAGACCGCTTGCCATCATCGAGGAAAAGGTTTATCAAGATATCCTACAAGATAATATCAGGGTGGCTGTGTGCCAGCTGAAGCTCAGTAGAAGCTGGGTGATGCAGCAAGACAATGCCCCTTAACATCCAAGTAAATCCACTACACAATGGCTTCAAAAAAAGAAAATCCACCTTTTGGAGTGGCCCAGTCAGAGCCCAGATCTTAACCCAATAGAGATGCTGTGGAATGACCTCAAGAGAGCCGTTCACACCAGACATCCTAAGAATATGTCTGAACTGAAGCAGTTCTGTAAGGAAGAATGATCCTAAGTTTCTTCTGTATGTTGTGTAGGTCTAATCCGCAGCTACCGGAAACGCTTGGTTGAGGTCATTGCTACCAAAGGAGGATCGACTAGTTATTAAATCCAAGGGTTCATTTACTTTTTCTGCAGCACTGTGAATGTTTAATGGGATGTGTTCAAAAAAGACATGAACAATTATAATTGTTTGTGTGTTGTTAGCTTAAGCACCATCATGTTTGTCTATACTTGTGACTTGATGAAGATGAGATCACATTTTATGACCAATTCATGTAGAAAACCAACTAATTCCAAAGGGTTCACATACTTTGTCTTGCCACTGTATATGGACTAAAAGCATCAAAACTCTCAACAAAACACTGTGGCTTTGATTTCGGAACAGAGCTAATGTCTTCCAGCTATATAACTGTGAGTCACTGTTCTGATTACAGCTGCTCTTCTGCTATAGACTGTTGTGTTGTTTCAGGACAGGTGAGGAACAATCCTTCACTGTCCTGTTCTTCCAGAAGTATGTAAGACACATGCATGATGTGAAAACCTGCCTCACTTCCTGTCAGTTCTAAGTGAGCGACACAAGAGATGGAGAGGAATTCAATGTCTTGCCCTGACATGTTATTCCTCTTTATTTAAAAACTAAAAGCAACACAAATCTGCTCTGTTGCGTATGTGTGTGTATTACTCAAATATCTGGCAAAAAAACCAGACCAACACCCACATGAACTGAAAGGTTCATGACTACCGTAAACGCACATCCCGAGGCCTGGAACGCCTTTTGCTTTTACTCTTATTTTTAATTCTCTCCGTATTAGCTCAGATGGTACTACAGATAGGTTTTGAGTGATGTTATGCAGTATTATCCAAATTCATATCCCACAGCATTTGAGAAATAATATTTCTGAACCCTTTCATTTGGGGAGTGGGTCCGGTTCAAGCATAACTTCTGCACGTCAGGTCAAGTGTCCTGCAGTCCCACAGCAGATCTGATTACAGCTCGTTGGTTTGGACACAAAAACGGTGTACGGAGCGCACTCAGAGAGAGTTGTTATTATTTCCCAGGGTCATGTGTTGTTTTTTCTCCGTTCATTGGTTCTCTTTGATCTCTCCCTACGCTGTCGTGCAGCTCACAAGAGAAACAGATACTACATTTCATGGATCATGGAGGCTGATCTTAGATCTGAGTGATCCTGGTGTTAGAGATGCTTTACGGACACTTTACTGTCCCTCTATGGGCTATATAATCAGCTCCTTGGCAGATGCTTTCTTACCAAAGCCCAGATTTATATTACTACAGCACTCCTATAGCAGGTACTGTATATCAGAGTACATGTATTGCTAAGGTGAAGCCAACACAATTCTATCAATAAAACAAAGTAAACATGAAATCAAAATCAACCATGTTTTCTTTCCTACTAAATGTTCCTGGTCTTAAGGCCAAAGTAAACTTTTGATTTCCACGTGCCTGTATGTCTCAGGCATGGTACACAAATTTCAGCATCAGCACAGTACGCGTGAACTGTCCACATGCAGCCTAGTTTTTCTAGACGCGAACACATCTGTATAGGCTCGCGAAATATAGAGCGTTTGACTGGGAAAAATAATACAAAACAATAATACTGCAGCCTAATGATCATGATCCAATCAAATACTGAAGGACACCACTCTACTTTAAATTACACCAACTTAACTGAATATTCAGTTTCAATTGGAAATAAGTCAAATTACAGATTTAAAGGGACCTTGGAGAAACTGGTGAACTCTTTGTGTGGAGACCAGACTCTATAGTTTGAACAAACATTATAGGCCAAAACAATTTGTTACAACTTGGCCCAAAACATTTTTCTGAATGTGACTCTAGCAGCTACATGATGTTCAATAATTTTAAAATGAATAAAAGTACTCCTAGATAGCAACAGTCTTTGATTTAAGATAAAAAAAATAGATCTGACAAGACCTGTTGAAAGTCCAGCAAGAATAATATCTTCTGACAAGAACATATAACGAATAATAGATGGACGATATATTGAAACAATTTTAAACTTAAATTAAAGCAGAACAATATTAATGTACTAAGACAATTGTTGAAAAAGAGTTGTTTTTTATGTCTGTTAAAGGCTGAATCAATCAATCAATCAATCGGTACGTTTACATGCACTTTAAACGTTCGATTTCAGTCGGACAATAATGTGTCTTTTTAAAATGTCAAGTAAATGCTTTAGTCCGACTAAAACCGATTTTTGCAAAGTCGGACAAACAGATCTAGATAATGCGATGGTAACTCAGCTTCGTCCAGTATGTATACACGTTAATCGGACATTGTGCATTGTGCGCATGAAAACATAAGTGCTGCACAACATGTATTTAACCCAGCGTTTTTGAGGTCCTTCCTTCAAATATCCGATTATGCATTGTGTCATGTATTCTTGGACAGATGAAGACTATAGCTCAAAAATGCAAAAACCCGCTGTAGATTATTACTGCGAATGTAAAAATATTTAATGTCAGAAATTACCTAGTAAATGTATGGAGTAAAATGAATATTGATTCAGAAATCAGTGATTGGATGACTGTTGGTACAAGGGCTAATCAGTAGTGCTCATCCACTGAAAGACTAGAATCATCTTATACAGTCTATAATTAATAGAGTTCCACTGTAGCAGACATGTTCTTTGTACATTAGTCACTATTAGCAACTTGATTATTTAAAAAAATGCCATAATTCATTGTACGCCATGATCCTTTGTGTCTGAACACGAACTGTAATGAAGATATGACCGTTATAGGGTGTGGACGTGAAACTACAGCAATAAGACTGGCCTGCTTTCAATGCACACACACACACACACACACACACACACGTCAAGAGGAGAAACTAGGCAAATGTTTGCTCAAGGTGGTTCTTTGATTTAGACTAGTTAATTTTGCAGAATAATAAAGGCTAACTGTCTCAGGTGCACAATAGTGACAGATAATGGTGATACTTTTCACTGGTCACTCCTACTTTGAGATTAAATCTAAAACCTTGGAATCAGCACTACAGATCCTGAACTATTTGGCTTCTAATTTGTCTTTCTGGCATGTGAGGCTCATGTGTCATGTGACTGATCACGCCTTTGGCTTGTCAGGCTGAAACAGCACATGCACACCTGTGTCGTAATTTAGGATTATACACCTTTACACATGTAACAACTCCTGCTGTTGTCCTCCACAATGTACAGGAGGATTTCACAGTTACTATGCATTTATACAGGACTTTAAATGGAACTTATAACAACTGACATAGCGCTACTAAGCTACGTGACAACCTACTGTTGAGTTTCAGGGTCTCATTTAATATTTAAAAGGTTTAAATGCCAATCAAGGCCTTACAAAAGACACTTATTAAGCTACACCTATAATGTAACAAAAATATTAGACAAGGCATTTTTGAGGGTTTTATAAGCTGGTAATGATGGAAGATAAATGTATAAATATATATATAATTCCTTTTTCTTTTCTTTTTTTTTTTTTGGTTTGCACAACGAAAATTAGGCCTATTTTTAGGATCATTAAGACTGTGACATCACATTGATTTTATGAATTTAATAACATGCAATAAATATTGTAATTCAGAAATATGAAAAATGAGCCACACATTTCTTGGTGAGATTCACCTATTAATGTATCCATATTATCAGATTTTTTGTACACATGTAAACGCTGGCGTGTATTAGTTATGTCAGCATATGTTAAATCCGAGCTCTTGGGAGCGAGAAAATCTAACCATCACTCTGTCATTCCACAAAAGTATCATAATGAAAGTGGAAGTTCATCTGTGCCATGAACTGACTGAACTTAAACGCACTTGAGTGCATTGATTAATCACACTAAATCCCTCGTTTCCTGTGATTTAGACTGAGAATGAAGAAAATGCGTCCTCTTCAGAGCAAAGCCATGAATCTTTCTCTTAACTGACTGTAAATGCCAAACACATCACATTTCCACTGTAAAATGACTCTGTACCTAACCTTTGGGAGTTCAGACATCAGCTGTGAATGATAAACAAAAACTCACTCCAGTCCTGAATCAGAGGCCCACTAACCCCTACTCATACATAATAACACATATGATTGGTTGCCTAAGGCATAATGTCACTGGGTCAACCCTGCTGTGTGTCCCACATATCCGCTATCTGTGAATTCAGGAACCAGCAATCTTGTAAAACTAGAGAAATTATTTGAAATGTTGAAGGACACATTAAGGCATAATATGTTCCGGGTTCAATACAAGTTAAGCTTAAAAAACAGCATTTGTGGCATAATGTTGATTTCCACAAACAAACAAAAAAACAAAAAAATTTGACTAGTCCCTCAAAAATCATAGTTACAATGAGGCACTTACAATGGATGTGAATAGGGCCAATCCACTAACGTTCAAATACTCATTATTTCAAAAGCATAACCACAAGTGTAAACATTATACGTGTTAACATGCAGTGGTTAAACAGTGGGATAAAATTGCTTTCTAACATTTCTGTGCAACGTTATTTCCAATAACGTGATCACAGGGTTACAATGATCATAACAACGAAGTTGTAATTTTGGATATAACTTTACACAGATAAGGTTAGAAAGAGATTATATCACACTAAAATCATGTTAACATTTATAAAGTTTAAATCTTGATCTGTACTTTTGAAACAGTATGTTTTTTAACGTTCACTTCCTTTGTACGTGCCTTACTGTAACTGTGATTTCCGCATTATGCCACAAATGCTGCAGATTGTGCGTAACTTGTATTGAAACCGGAAAATTCCTTTAAAAGTGAATGCAGCATTGCTGCACTCATGTCACATACAACTCTTTGACCCAATTATTAGCAAATATCTTGAAAAACAGTTAATACTCTGCAATTAGAATTAGCCTAAGAGCTATGTTTTTGTTTGAGCTCATTTTACCTTTTTGCAGGTGAATGATGTCAGGGAAGTTGGACAGCAGGCCCTGGTACAGCGACAGTTTATCCAGCATCTGAAACAGGTCATATTTGGGCTGCTCTGCAAACATCTCGCCAATGTTCTCGTAGGTTCGTCCGGTATGCGAGATGGCGTTGCTAAGGGCGTCCGAGCTGTATGGAGGATCCAACAAGAACGATTGACTGATGGACTGGAAACCATTCCCAAGCCTTTGAAACTCTTTCCTGAAGCCTCCTAGATGTTTACGAACCAATTCTGAAGCAACATTCGTCAACTGCATCACACTATCGTCCATCTTTTTCGCAAACACCTTGAAGGAGTCAATGCGCTCCTCAACATCCTGAAGATCCTGGTGCTCATTGGGTATCTGGAAGGTGAGCATGAAATGAGCACCGACCATCTCATCCTTTTCCGCCCTTCTCTTCCCGAGCTTCCACTGTTTATCGTCTGCACACATTAGGAAGTGTTCGAAACCCTCGTATTGTGATAGAACCGGGTGGCTGGTCATGTGGTCCATCCATAATATTAGTCTTCTCTTCCTCTTCTCAATGAAATCTTCCTCGAAACGGCCTGTGGCCTGTTTTTCCGGAAGGTGGGGCACGGAAATGACCGTGAATTTGTGCAGTAGTCTGTTGTATAGCCAATCAAAGTGCTTGTAGCGTCGGTACACCGGACTGCCAGTATGACTGGGGGTCACTCGGTATGAGATGTAAGTCTTGATACCCTTGAACTTTGTCTGTTTTGTAGGGTCTTCAATGGAACAGGAAAAGGGCTGAGGGCTCTCCTTCCATTGTGGCCCACGTGGGCCCATTTCTATTGAATAAGACTCAGCGATTTTGGCCATCATGGGCACGTCACCAAGTATGAAGGCCTCCACACCTGAACGCACGAAACTGGAGAAACGATTCAAGTTCCTGCCCACCATGCTCCCCTTTCTGTTGCTGGACATGCTGTCTTGGCGTTCCACGTACGGCTTGGCACGGTAGTGGACATTTGGGTTGGAATACCCTCTCTGGTGGGAATGCCCATTGGCACCCATCCCTCTCTGTGGATCTTCGTCGTCAACGACTGTTGAGCTGTCATCCCAGTCGTCCCAATCGTCGTCATCATCGCTCGGTAGAGTCGTAGATTGGGTGTTAATGTACGATATATCTTTTCCAGGAGAACTTTCAGGAGAGCTGAGGGATTGATCCGTCAGGTTGGACCCAGAACGGCGCCGGATGATGTTCACATAGGAGGCTGGGAAGAGCCCTCGCTCTCCTCGACTGTTCTCGCCTTGTAACCAACCACCCACAGAGTTCTCATCAAAAATCACCAGCTCTTCATTCTCCTGGATGCTTATCTCCTCCTTGTTTTCACTTTGGAATGTGTAGAGGGCTTTGGCTCTAAGTGACATTTTGTTGTCTTTTATTTGCAATACCAAGGCAGATACACAAAATGGGCCACACAATCAGCTTCCTTACTTCATATCAAAGTGCAGAATACTGTACTGATCAAATCAAATCAAATCTAACACAAAAAGGACTGTTTTCATCCTCATTGGTGTATAACCTATAGTCTTAAATCAGGTTATACTGTACAACAGTGGATTTAGTTAATGTGCTCATAGCCTATGGAGACTATTTTGAGGCTATTGGTCAAATTCTAAGGAAAAGATTTAAACCTTACTGACCACAAAGAAGAAGGCAGGAATGGTTTATTTTTCAGATAAAATGAAACAATGAATTTATAATCGTATTTGCTACATTTGTAACTCTAAAAGAAAGTATTACACATTGTAATATTATTACACAATTGTTGTATTATTCTCCAACATCCCAAAATTTATGGCGTTTCATTATTCCGCAAAACCATAATATTCAGCCGCAAATATACAACCATACATCCATAAATTCCGTTCAGTAGAATCGCGGTACCGGCGAACACTTGCAACTCACTGTCTTAAAATCCTTTTATAACAGTTATAGGCATCTTGCATGGTGTAAAGCTCTTTTAAAACAAACACAAAATGGTTTGCAAGTCCGCCTGAACAAAAAAACAAAAACAAAAAACAGATGAAAACATTACCCTAACATTTTGTCCCGGACTGGGATGCGGAATAAACGCATCATCTGCGTTCCGTCAACAAAAGAATAAAAACTACATCTAAAGCATCTTTATAATCCACAGATACAGTTCAGATCCCTCTCTTCTCCCACTATTTCCCTCGACTTGAGACTCAACAGGCCAGAGAGGAGTTTTTCAGAAAGTATTACTTTAGTTTGGCAGAAACGCAGTAACTCTTTCCATGACGTGACGATTGAACAATGAAGAGAGTAGCGCAGTTTAATGTGGCACTTGAAAATGTTTTTGGCGCCACCAAGTGGTCACCATAACAACTACAGAACTTGTGTAGTTTTACTAGTCAACACAACAATGTAGCCGGCATCTAAACAAGCAAATCCTCGAATTTAAATCAGCTACTAACTAGACCATCTAAATTGCTCTTGGTATATTGGGTAGCTAATGTGGCAAGCTAATAACTTCTGAAGAAATGTCTTCCGAATTGTCTTCTTTCAAAAAGCCGAATCCTTCACTGAGCCACATTCAAATTTCATAACCTGTTTTGTCGTATTTGAGATATTTGTACACTAAACAATGTAATCGTTCAGATATGTTATTGAAAATTGATTTTTTTATCTGACTTGATTTTGAAATTGATATTCACTTCAGCATTCTATATAAAACCGATTAAATAAAATCCTTATTCAGTAACCACAAACGATTATGATTGGTCTACCCTGACCAGCGCTGAGAAAAGTAGTGACATGTATGCGTGCTACTACTGGCGCTTCTTCAGCATCTGTCTGGATAAAAGTTTATACTTACTCAATGCACTAAGAAGCCATAAAAGGTATGATATAGTCAATGAATAGTTAAAATATTGCAATTATTATTTACACACCTATCGTTCCAGACTAAGAAGAGAGAGAACTTTATTCGAGAGTATTTAGCAGAGACGGGCCACTTCTATTAAAATGAATGGGAGAAATTGGAATTCCAATATGGCGGATGTAGAACACGAGATCCTGCCTTGCAGGTAAAAGAGCCAATCACCTTTTAGAAACAGACATCGCCTGTCAATCAACTCCAGAACGCGCATGCGCAATAGCTAGACCAGCCGGGGAAATAGCGTTTTTCTGTTTTATTTTAGCGTGATCTGAGGTAATGAAGCATTGTGTATTATACTATTGTTGTCAGATTTTACTGCTGATTTGAAATATGTTCTTTGATCGTAATCTTAACCAACCGTTTCCTAGTTTTCGGTCTTTCCCCATCCAAGTAGATGGGAGTTGTACTTTCATGCCGCTTGTTTACATAGAATATAGATGCCCGTGAGCGTTCCAAATATGGCCGCCGAGTGAACTGACTTAACTCGAAAAACCGCTTTGTGGAAAACTCATGGACAATTGTACGCTTAACAGTCGCAATCATTTACCATTTTATGAACAAAATAATCGAAATCACCCCTGGACTTGATACTGAGATTTTAGCTGTTGTTTTCTTAGTCAGTCGAAACCCTGTCTTTCTGTTCAAAACCAAGACTTACTGTAAACAATACAGAAATAAATCCAAGCAGCTCTAAAATAGAATAAATCTAAACCCCGTGAAAATTTTAGCTCGCCTGACAGGCCTCGAAAGTAAACTCCGTGATGAGTTTTGGTCGGCTGTGATGAGGCACGATGACGTCAGCGCGCCAATGCGTTTGAATGTGCGTATCTCTGCGGAAGGTGTGTGTTTTTGTCTGTCTTTGTGCTTGTTTCTCTAAAATTCTCTTTGTTGATTATAATCAGCTCCAGAAAGGGCTTTAGAGCAACTCTGGTGGCAGTGTGATGATCACGTGTTTGCTGTTACACTCTAGTTTGTTTATCTGTATGTAACATACTAGTGTTTATTTGTACCTTTATGTAAAATGGGTGATTGGTGTTGGTGGTGATGCGCTTAAAACAACTCTCATTGCTCTTAAATACATATTAAGCACTTATTATTGCATACTTTAGTGTCTCTAGGATGTTTTGAACAGTTGTGTGTGTGTTGTAACAGGTCCATCATGGAGGCTCTGACTCAGGCTCTGTCCACCAGCTTCTCTGTTTCCAGAGACCCAAATAGCACATCTGCTCCTCACCCACGCCTGGCCCAGTACAAGAGCAAATACAGTGTTCTGGAGCAGGGCGAACGCCGCAGGAGGTTCCTGGAGCTTCAGAAAGCGTGAGTCTCTTCAGACATGTGAGAAATGCTGAAATATGTAGGGATCAGAACACTGGAGGTTTATGTTTGAATGCTATAACAAAGTTAAGAGTCAGGATCTACGGTCTGTATCATGAAAATGAAGATGGATGCTGGAGAATTAATGCAGAGATGCTTTCTATCTGCAGAAAGAGGCTGAACTATGTGAATCATGCGCGTCGGCTGGCGGATGGAGACTGGACCGGAGCAGACAGTGAGGATGAGGAGGATAAAGAGACGAAAAGTCAGCAGCAGCTGGAGAACAGCGCAGAGGAGGAGGGAATGGAGATCGAGCAGAAGAAGTTACCGAGGCATTACGCCAACCAGGTGCTTATAAAACACACTGATAGTTGAACAGAGTTGCATTTCATATGCCAAAATGTTACCAATTCCTAACAGAGGTTATTTACATCTAGTAGTCTTAAAGGGACAGCAGCAAAAACAGCCTGTTTAATTCTAAGGGATGGGGGGGGAAATGGTCATGCAAAAATGTCATTACAATCAAGAAACCCTCAGTGTACCCACAGTCTTGGAAAATCTGGAAATATCAGGGAATTTTACTGTTGTGATTTACAGCCCTGGAAAAGTCATGGAAATTTACAAAATCTTAAAAATCATGGTTTCAAGTTTCTATAGAGAATAGCCTACACTTTTCTAGTTTTCTAGAATAAAAAACATGCTCGAATGCCATAGTGATTTCTGATTTGTTCACAAATGATATTTTTCTAGTTTTCTTCTGCCTAAAATTTTGATTTCGATTAATTCTTTTGAGAAAACGTTAAAAATGGTTCTCAAATCGGTCTGAATGTTTCATTCCCGAATTGGTATGAATCAAAATTGTTTTTAAAAAACCATATGTAGCAATCCAAAATGACAGGAGAGGTCATGGAAAAGTCATGGAAATTGATAAAATCTTAAGTCATTGAAAAGTCACAAAAAAGACACATTTTTTCTATTTTTCCTCTACTTAAAATATACAAATAATAATAAAATTGCTCACAAGTCATAGTTATTTCTGATTTGTGAGCGATTCATTCTTTTGAGAATGATTTTATCTTAAAATGGTCACAAATTGGTCTGTTTGATTCATTAGGCTGTTGGTCTGAATCAAAATTGTTTTAAAAAAAAACCATATGCAGCAATCCCAAATGACTGGAAAAGTCATGGAATTTCAATGGTTAAAAAGGGTGGGAACCCTGAACCTTGACTAAGAAATAAATGCTACAAAAGTGTAGAATTTGGCCACTTTAAATGCAAATATACAATTACAATGCTATCATTTATGTTAATATATTGTAATTAAGCTCCACATACAAGCTAATTGAGATAATGCTGATTTAGGACATAATTAACAGACTTTTTTTTTTTTCTTCTCTTTGTATGTTCTTCTCCAGCTGATGTTGTCAGAGTGGCTGGTGGATGTTCCTGCTGATCTGAGTTCTGACTGGCTGATGGTAGTTTGTCCAGTTGGGAAACGTTCCCTCGTCGTTGCCTCCAAGGTTTGGACAAGTCACGTTTCAAATCCTTCTCATTCATGAGATAAACATTCTGTTCATATATGTTGTTTTTACTTCAGGGATCCACATCATCTTACACTAAAAGCGGCTACTGTGTCAATCGATTTCCTTCTCTTCTCCCTGGTGGCAATAGACACAACTCTGCCTTGGGAAAAGGTCTGCACCTCACCTGTCCTGCAGAATTATCACACTAGAGAGTGCTAGAGTGCTATTGTTCACAGTTCTGAGCCATCCTAGACAACAAAACTGATAAATATGTTTTATATAGATTACACCATCCTGGACTGCATATACAGTGAAGTGGACAGAACATACTACATCCTGGACGTCATGTGTTGGAGGGGACATCCTGTGTATGACTGTTCTGTGAGTGATGCTTCCGTCTGAGATTACAGTATTTTATGCTGAACATTTACATAACCCTAACTCATTATTATTACAATTATACAGTAGTAATTCGTAGATGGATGTCAGTCACAATTAAAAGTAAAAACTAATTTATTTACAGACCGAGTTCCGATTCTACTGGCTGCAATCTAAAGTGGAAGAGGTTGAAGGTCCTTCTGAAATTTCCAAGATTAATCCTGTAAGTGAAAAAATAACTGCTAATCTCTAGGAAAAAAGAAAACTGATTTAAAGTGATTTGCATATAATGTTAGTCAAGGTTTTTGTGTGCTAAAACTGTCATAATTTAGTTTTTCACGACAATTTTCCACCCTCTCTTTGACCCTTAGAAAAAAGGGGGTGTTTTTTGCACAGAAGTTGTAGTTTATTACTGCACTCACTTGTGAGCTGTGCGTTTGCTGTCAGGCCAATATAGTTTTTAACTGCAACATCCTTCATCCTGCCTCTTTGCAAACTTTACATTGTGACAGATTAATAAAACAGTCCTTACTGAAATGTGTGGCTCAAACTGTTCATGTTGAACCGAAATATTCAGATACCTTGTTAAAAATAAACTTTAGCAGCTCATTTCTAAAAAGTCCCTCAGAGGACTTGGTGGAACTTATTTCCTGAAACAGTTGTGTGTTCCTACCCAATTGATTTCCCTATTGTTCCCCTGCAATAGCTTTATCCATCCCTTATGAAAATTAATCATGGTTTACTACAATAACCATAGATAAACTATGGGATTTGTAGTAAAACCATGACCACAAAATTCACCATGGTTTTACTAAAGTAACCATATTCTAACCACAGTGTTTATTGTAAATACAGAAAAACCAAAACTATGGAAATAAAAATTATAATCATTCTCCCCAAAAAAAAAACATGATTAGAACAGTTTTACTATAGTAACACAATGGTTAATTTGTGGTTGCCAAAAAAAAAAAAAAGACCCTTATGAAAATTAACCATGGTTTGACCACAGTAAAACTCCGGTAACCATGACTGTAGGAACTTTTTTTTTTTTTCTTCTTTTTTTTAAATGGTGTTACTATGATTATGAATTTTGTTACCATTGTTTTTGTTTTCCTGTGGCCATTTATTTAAATGATTTTATCACAAATATCATAGTTAAAATATGGTTACTGTAGTAAAACCATCGTAAATTTTAGAAAGGGATTAATAAAACTAGTGTAAGAAAACCCAAACTAATTGTGAAAGAACATTTTTGCAAGAGAACACAATGCTCATTGCGAAAGAACCAAAGCTCATTGCGAAAGAACCCAAAGCTCATTGCGAAAGAACCCAAAGCTCATTGCGAAAGAACCCAAAGCTCATTGCGAAAGAACCCAAAGCTCATTGCGAAAGAA
Source organism: Myxocyprinus asiaticus (assembly GCF_019703515.2). Classification (NCBI taxonomy): domain Eukaryota; kingdom Metazoa; phylum Chordata; class Actinopteri; order Cypriniformes; family Catostomidae; genus Myxocyprinus; species Myxocyprinus asiaticus. The sequence continues at coordinate 5,875,982 of NC_059389.1, read as the reverse complement.
CCCAAAGCTCATTGCGAAAGAACCCAAAGCTCATTGCGAAAGAACCCAAAGCTCATTGCGAAAGGACCCAAAGCTCATTGCGAAAGGACCCAAAGCTCATTGCGAAAGGACCCAAAGCTCATTGCGAAAGGACCCAAAGCTCATTGCGAAAGGACCCAAAGCTCATTGCGAAAGAACCCAAAGCTCATTGCGAAAGGACCCAAAGCTCATTGCGAAAGGACCCAAAGCTCATTGCGAAAGAACGCAAAACTTATTTGTGAGGGAACGCAAAACTATTTCAGAAAATAAATTCACTCCCTCTCTACTAAGGGGCTTTATACATTTCTATTGTGAGCAAACACAAAACTCATTGCGAAAGAATGCAAAGCTCATTGCGAAAGAACACAAAACTTATTTGTGAGGGAACGCAAAACTATTTCAGAAAATAAATTCACTCCCTCTCTACTAAGGGGCTTCATACATTTATATTGTGAGCAAACGCAAAGCTCACTGCGAAAGGACCCAAAGCTCACTGCGAAAGAACACAAAACTTTTTCAGAAAATAAATTCCCTCCCTGTCTTCTAAGGGGCTCCATACATTTTCAATGTCTGGATTCTTCAAAATCAAATGCAGAGTGGCAGGTGCTTCACACAGCCCCAAAAACATCAGTTTTTACAATACAATGTTTTTTGCTGCGTAGTTTGAATAAATGGTAGTTTTGGACTTGGGAGAATGTTTTCAGTTAAGACTGTTGTTACTTCAAAATATTATTATTATTATTATTATTTCATTTTTTATTATTTTCAAATTTTATGAATTTCGATTTCTCTTGATACATGACCCCAGGCTGAACTTTGTGCTTGTATTTATGGTTGTGTTGGTTCATGGTTTGCCCTCTCTTTGCAGTTCCGATTTATTAGTCTGAGCAGCATCAGCTGTTCAACAGAGTCCATCCAGAAAGCTCTTGCACATGATTACAGCTTTGCGGTAAGAACGTCCCTTATTTGTTATTTTGCTAATCCTATTGGTGGCCAAATAAAGCATGAAAAAATTGATTTAGCTGATTATTCACAATGTTTTATTCATGTTGAAGAACTCTTGAGTGACCTTAAACAAAATCTGCTCCTCTACTCTAGGTGGACGGCCTTCTTTTCTACCACAAAGAGACCCACTACACCCCGGGCAGCACTCCGCTAGTGGGCTGGCTCAGACCCTACATGGTGAATGATATCTTGGGCATAGAGGTGCCACAGTGCCCCCTCACCAACAAGCCTGAATATGCCAGCCACCAACTTCAACAGATCCTGGAGCACAAGAAAACATCTACAGAAGTTCGGCCAGCAGATCAAAATGGCCGATATGAACTGGAACACCTCTCCACGCCAGAGACGCAGCAAGAAAACTCACACTCTTCTCAGAAAGAGAGCATGGACGTGTGAGGTTCAGGAAAAAGACAGCATGAACTGGTTTTATAGAGAGCATGTTTTCTCAAATCTGTGAAAAATGATTTAGTCTAGAACTTGATTGTGTTTGGGCTTGAGGAACTGCAGTGCTTTTGGGTGAATTCAGGCATGAAGATCATCACTAGGATAATCTAATTTCAAGAGGACAGTGATGTGGATGAATTGGGTTTTAAAATGCTCTATTATCAAATTGCAATTCGGTTATCTCAGAGGGGCCCATTTCTAAAACCATATTCACTATTCTGCTTATTTGCACATTATTTTAGTACATTAACAGCTATATTTGGTAGTCAACCCTCATTCTCTGTTAAATTCACCTGCTCTTTTCAGTCATGCATTTCTTTATTGGATATTTTAAATGTAGCTTTTTAAATTGATCATAAGATTCAGCTGATGAGAGCCCATGAATCGTTTTTTAAATTTGTGTTACAACTTCATTAAAGTTTTACTGTCTGTTTCTTTCATCTCTTTGTCTAAAATATTTCAAAATGTCAATTTTCAATGTTGATTCCAAAATAATTGGGTAATAGCACTTTTCTTGACATCCTTAAAATATACAATATATATTTTGTATACATTTGTTATGTGCATAGAAATGTATACAAAATAAATGCAAATTGAGCTTTTAAATACTAAATAATGTTTCGTTTTGATTTGCATCATTGCAACAGCAATAAGTATACTTTTAGGGGCTGTTTTTTGATAATGAAATGCTGGCCTCATCAAAATTTATTTTGGTTTAATGTCAAAAAGCTCATTTTAGGAAGAAAAATGTGCCGGTATGTTTCAGTGAGGTTGCATTTAGTGATATGAAACCACCAGGTCACATCTCGCAGAAAAACCAGAGCGTAATCGGAGATGACTGTGGTTTAACTGGAGAGTTTGGTTATTAGTCAGTGGCTGCTTTCCAGGAACACAGCACCTGTCAGCCTAGATCACACTGAACACGGTGTCTGTCAAAACAAGAATCAGCATTACTGGCTGTTAGTACAACTTGTCATCTATTAAAAACATGTTAACAGTGTAAGCCTACTTAAATCATGCACTGTGTCTCCAGACCCTAGTTAGAGCCCTACTTAGACAGAATTTGAGGCATACAATGAGATTTTGAGACACAACTATGAAAAGCCTTCTGAAATCAAATCTTGACTCACTATGTTGTCTTTTATTTCTATCTAGTTTACTTTGGAGCTGTGACAGACAGTCTGTGTATGTCCTCTCTGAAAGTAAAAGCACTTTGCATATTTCCAGGATGATGTCATAATGCTCCCCTGTCAATCACTCCGATGGAAACCCGCCCACAGGAAGCTCCACGTTGTAGCAGTTAAATTCACTTCATTTCCAGTATAGAATTGAACATTTCTTTCCCTTGTGCCTTTTTGTCGCCCACAATATCTGAACAGAATGGAAACTTTCAGTGAAAAATGTATTGAATGTTTTAATGACGTCCGATAAGCGAAAGAATCGTTTAGTTGAAATGGTTCTTTTTAACGATTCGGTCGAACCGATTCTCAATACGTTTGTAAGTCACTCGGCAGCATAAAAACCGCGCGAATCGTCAAAAAACGTAATGATAAATACCGTTAAAGGATTAGTTTAACTAAAAATGAAAATCCTGTCGTCATTTACCCACCCTCAAGTCGTCCCAAACGTATGGCTTTCTTTCTTTTTGTAAAACACAAAATTAAATGTTGGGCAGAAAGTTAGTGACAGTCTCGTGACTACTCACAAACTATGTGTTTAAATAAGACTTAATATATTACAAAGAATAACGCGTAATATATGGGACTCATGAGAACACTTCTAAAGTTCTGATTGACGACTCAAACGCATTGGTGAATCATTTTTTGAACCGGTTCCTTGAAACGAACCGATTCGCTACAACGAATCGAACGCACACCAAGGTTTTTATGAATGGAGAGGAGGAGCGACATTAAACTGCAGTTCTCCAGTGTGACCGGCAGGGGGAACGACATTTTTCATCTTTCACTGCTGCTTTTCAGAAGCGTCAGATCTGCATTCGCCTTCTCACATGAAAGCGCCTTATTAAAACGAAGCTGACCGCTTATTATTTCTTATACATTATAACTAACTGGCCTTTGTGAGTTTCGGCGGAGCGCCGTGATGAATTTCTCCCTCCGTCACACAGGCGGGCGGACTAAAGCTCTGCTGCTCGTGCTAGCCTGATCGCTGCTAACGGGCCTGAAAAACCCCGGTCTGATCTCTAGAGTCCGATCTAAACATCTGGCTGAGCTGTAATCAGATCCTCCTGCGGAGTAAAGGAGAGAAGAGAGGATGGCTGGCCGTCTGAGCGCAGAGGAGGAGCAGGTGAGAAATACCATCACTATCCAGTTACTCTAGAAACCAGAACACTGATTCTCTGTTCGAGCGGTTCTGTTGCTAAGCAACCCAGTTACACTGTCCAGTTGATTAAAACACCCTTATAGTAATTTGTGATGGTTACCTTAGTTCCCGCGACCCTCCACAGAACAATAGTTACTACAGTTGTTGATAATACTGTTAAATCATAATACATGCGTATAGGATCTCCTTTAGTGTGAGAAGCTTTCAGAATCTGTAATTTAAATTCCCCTCTTGATGACAGTACTGGCAAATACCAAGTTTCCATAGTTTTATTGTAGTAACAGTAACTGCAACTATGGTATTTTGGTGTAAGCTATGATTTTTGTAAGGGTAGAAACTCTACTGGACACTGAGGTTGTGAGTGTTGAAATAACAACAGAGAAAACACTGTCCAGGTGACTAAATACCTGACAAATACTCAAAACACTTTTAGCTTGACACAACAAACACTCAAAACAACTTTAATCTGCTACATCAAACACTCAACAGTTAATTTAAAGTGAAGTGCCAAACACTCAAACCAAATTTAACCTGCAAAGACAAATACTCAAAACACCTTTAACCCGCAACGGAAAAATGCTTAAAACTTATCTTGAAACAACAAAACACTCAAAAACAACTTTAATCTGCTACATCAAACAGTCAATGGTACAATTAAATGGAAGTGTCAAACACTTACCTTTAACCTGCAGCAACAAATACTTAAAACGGCTTTAACCCGGCCGACAAATACTCAAAACGGCTTTAACCCAGCTGACAAATACTCAAAACGGCTTTAACCCGGCCGACAAATACTCAAAACGGCTTTAACCCGCAACGACAAATACTCAAAACGGCTTTAACCCGGCCGACAAATACTCAAAACGGCTTTAACCCGCAACGACAAATACTCAAAACGGCTTTAACCCGCAACGACAAATACTCAAAACGGCTTTAACCGGGGCCTGGGTAGCTCAGTAGTAAAAGATGTTGGCTACCACCCCTGGAGTTCGCTAGTTCGAATCCCAGGGCGTGCTGAGTGACTCCAGCCAGGTCTCCTAAGCAACCAAATTGGCCTGGTTGCTAGGGAGGGTAGAGTCACATGGGGTAACCTCCTCGTGGTCGCTATAATGTGGTTCGTTCTCGGTGGGGCACGTGGTGAGTTGAGTGCGGATGCCGCAGTGGGTGGTGTGAAGCCTCCACATACGCTATGTCTCCGTGGCAACGCGCTCAACAAGCCACATGATAAGATGCGCGGGTTGATGGTCTCAGATGCAGAGGCAACAGGGATTCATCCTCCGCCACCCGGATTGAGGCGAATCACTACGCGACCACAAGGACTTAAAAATCACACTGGGAATTGGGCATTCCAAATTGGGTGAAAAAGGGGAAAATTAAAAAAAAATAAAAACGACTTTGACCCGCGATGACAAATACTCAAAACGGCTTTGGCCCGCGACGACAAATACTCCAAACGGCTTTAACCCGTGACGACAAATACTCAAAACGGCTTTGGCCCGCGACGACAAATACTCAAAACGGCTTTAACCCGCGACGACAAATACTCAAAATGGCTTTGGCCCACGACGACAAATACTCAAAACGGCTTTGGCCCACGACGACAAATACTCAAAATGGCTTTGGCCCACGACGACAAATACTCAAAATGGCTTTGGCCCACGACGACAAATACTCAAAATGGCTTTGGCCCACGACGACAAATACTCAAAACGGCTTTGGCCCGCGATGACAAATACTCAAAACGGCTTTGGCCCGCGACGACAAATACTCAAAACGGCTTTGGCCCACGACGACAAATACTCAAAACAGCTTTAACATGCGACGACAAATACTCAAAATGGCTTTAACCCGCGACGACAAATACTCAAAACGGCTTTGGCCCGCGATGACAAATACTCAAAACGGCTTTGGCCCGCGATGACAAATACTCAAAACGGCTTTGGCCCGCGATGACAAATACTCAAAACGGCTTTGGCCCGCGACGACAAATACTCAAAACTGCTTTAACACGCAACGACAAATACTCAACATGACATACTCAAAACGGCTTTGGCCCGCGACGACAAATACTCAAAACGCCTTTAACATGCGACGACAAATACTCAAAACGGCTTTAACCCGCGACGACAAATACTCAAAATGACATACTCAAAACGGCTTTGGCCCGCGAAGACAAATACTCAAAACGGCTTTAACCCGCAATGACAAATACTCAAAATTACATACTCAAAATGACTTTGGCCCGCGAAGACAAATACTCAAAACGCCTTTAACATGCGACGACAAATACTCAAAACGGCTGTAACACGCGACGACAAATACTCAAAATGACATACTCAAAATGACTTTGGCCCGCGACGACAAATACTCAAAACGGCTTTAACCCGCGATGACAAATACTCAAAACGGCTTTGGCCCGCGATGACAAATACTCAAAACGGCTTTGGCCCGCGACGACAAATACTCAAAACGGCTTTAACCCGCGACGACAAATACTCAAAATGGCTTTGGCCCACGACGACAAATACTCAAAACGGCTTTAACCCACGACGACAAATACTCAAAATGGCTTTGGCCCACGACGACAAATACTCAAAACGGCTTTGGCCCACGACGACAAATACTCAAAACGGCTTTGGCCCACGACGACAAATACTCAAAACGGCTTTGGCCCGCGAAGACAAATACTCAAAACGGCTTTGGCCCGCGATGACAAATACTCAAAACGGCTTTGGCCCGCGACGACAAATACTCAAAACGGCTTTGGCCCGCGACGACAAATACTCAAAACGGCTTTGGCCCGCGACGACAAATACTCAAAACAGCTTTAACATGCGACGACAAATACTCAAAATGGCTTTAACCCACGATGACAAATACTCAAAATGACATACTCAAAATGACTTTGGCCCGCGACGACAAATACTCAAAACGGCTTTAACCCGCGATGACAAATACTCAAAATGACATACTCAAAATGACTTTGGCCCGCGACGACAAATACTCAAAACGGCTTTAACCCGCGATGACAAATACTCAAAACGGCTTTGGCCCGCGATGACAAATACTCAAAACGGCTTTGGCCCGCGACGACAAATACTCAAAACGTCTTTAACCCGCGATGACAAATACTCAAAACAGCTTTGGCCCGCGACTACAAATACTCAAAACGGCTGTAACACGCGACGACAAATACTCAAAATGACATACTCAAAATGACTTTGGCCCGCGACGACAAATACTCAAAACGGCTTTAACCCGCGATGACAAATACTCAAAACGGCTTTGGCCCGCGATGACAAATACTCAAAACGGCTTTGGCCCGCGACGACAAATACTCAAAACGTCTTTAACATGCGACGACAAATACTCAAAACGGCTTTGGCCCGCGAAGACAAATACTCAAAACGGCTTTAACCCGCAATGACAAATACTAGGGCTGAAACGATCAGTCAACCTTATCGACAATGTTGACAAAAAAAAAACATTTAGACATCAATTTTCATTGTTGAATAGTTGTTTGATATCATTTCACATAACATGATGTTATATAAAACTCTAATGATGATGCATGAAATCGTTGCAGAGGAATAATGCAGCTAATAGGGGTGGGCAGAGAGGAAGAAGACTCGGCTCATAGTTCAGATGTACTCCAAACAGGAAATTAAACAAAAATACAAAATAAGTAAATACAGAATCAGTGTTTTCGTGAAATAAAGTGGAGCTGTCATTCTGCTATTTCAAAACTTGCAGAGCATCTTTAATGGAAACACCGGTGATATATAACTCCAAAACTGGTCTGTAACCTGCGATGACAAATACTCAAAAAAATTTAACCCCAAAATCTTTTAACCTGAAACATACATTCTCATACTTTTGTTTTTCTTTCAATGTAGGGACTTCTATTGTTTTAAACTGAATGAATTATATTTTCTATCTCCTAACCCTAAACCTAACCCACACAGAAAACTTTTAGAGTTTAAACAAATTCTGTAACCGGTTTTTATAGATGGGCGAAAGTGTGTCTGCTGGTTTTCTTTAACAAGGCATCTCTGTTTCCTCTGTCCTGCTGCTGAATCTCATTTAAATAAACCAGAGTCAACCATTCATTCATTCATTCATTCATTCAACCCGAAATGTTCCGGGTTCAATTCAAGTTAAGCTCAATCAACAGCATTTGAGGCCTAATGTTAATTACCACAAAAAAGATTGACTCATCCTTTGTTCATAAAAAAAAGGAAAAATCATGGTCACAGTAGGCACTTACAGTGGAAGTGAATGGGACCAGTCTATAAACATTCAAATATGCACTGTTTTAAAAGTATAGGCACAAGATGTAAACATTTTACCTGTTAACATAATTTTAGTGTGATAAAATCAGGGATTTACGAAGTTGTAATTTTGCATAGCCTAACTTTACACAGATAAGGTTAGTACTCGATTTTATTGTATAAAGTTTATATCTTGTGGTTATATGTTTAAAACCGTGTGTATTTTAATGCTTATGGCCCTGCTCCATTTACTTTCATTGCAAATGCCTGCTGTAACTGTGATATTTTTTTTTTATTAATTTTTTTATTTCTATTTTATTATGAGGAATGAGTCAATTATATTTTGTGGTGGGCCACCCAAAAATAACAATTCCGTCATCATTTACTCACATGTTGTTCCAAACCTTTATGACTTTCTTTCTTCTGTGGCACACAAAAGAAGATGTTAGGCAGAATGTTAGTCACTGACAGCTTTAGTCACCATTTAGTTTCATTGTATGGAAAAACGATGCAGTGAAAGTGAATGCTGACTGATGAAACATTCTGCCTAACATTTTATCGGGTCGGATGGTTCCTGCTGTATGAGTGTGAGAGAGTAATTAGATGCCGGATTGGCAGCACCCGGTGCTCTGATGCCCTGAGGGACATGAGCTACTAAAAGCATTTCCACTGGAGCAATGCGGAGAGACTGGGAGGTGGTAAGGAACACTAGAGAAAAAGAGAGAGAATGCAACAGAATAAAAAGATAGAGGAGAGTCAAGTGGATGACATGTTTTTCTTCCTGTTCAGTAACGACATGCCAAAATGCAAAAGTATCTAAAGTGTTAAAAGTCTTCATGGTTGTGGTATTACAAGCATGAGTGCATTACAGTGTTTCCTAACAACTTGCTCAACAATAACAATACAATTTTATAGCATTTTTTAAATTAAAGGGATAGCTCACCCCAAAATGAGGCTACAATTCTGCTTTACATCTCGAATTTTGTGTTCAACAGAAGAGGAGAAAGAAGTAATATAGGTTTTGGAACAGTGTCAGAAATTAACTTTTTTATTAAGGGGCAATATTTGCCCCTGAATTTGTTTTTCCGAGGCAATTTTTACCTTTTATTAGGGCATTTGTTTCCTCTGTCACATCAGTTGCATTTACATTTATGCATTTGGCAGACGCTTTTATCCAAAGCAACTTACAGTGCACTTATTACAGGGACAATCCCCCCGGAGCAACCTGGAGTTAAGTGCCTTGGTCAAGGACACAATGGTGGTGACTGTGGGGATTGAACCAGCAACCTTCATCAGTTATGCACTTTAGTCCACTACGCCACCACCACTTCAGTTTTAATCAGTTCATTAATAGAAATTTTCAAGATTCAGAATTTGTTACCTATTACCTTAAAAATTCAATCAACATCAACTCATTTTATGCCATAATATGTATAACTAGGACAAAAATGGAATAGCCTATTAGGAACTACACTCACTGAGCACTTTAAGAACACCAGTACATCTACTTATTCATGCGATTTATCTAATCAGCCAATCGTGTGGCAGCAGTGCAATGCATAAAATCATGCAGAGACGGGTCAGGAGCTTCAGTTAATGTTCACATCAACCATCATAATTGGGGAAAAATGTGGTCTCAGTGATTTCAACCATGGCATGATTGTTGATGCCAGATGGGCTGGTTTGAGTATTTCTGTAACTGCTGATCTCCTGGGATTTTCACACACAACAGTCTCTAGAATTTACTCCAAACGGTTCCAAAAACATCCAGTGAGCGGCAGTTCTGCAACAGAAACACCTTGTTGATGAGAGAGGTCAACAGGCTACAGGAACTCAGGTAAACACTCTATACAGTTGTAGTGAGCAGAATAGCATCTCAGAATGCACAACTCGTCGGACCATGAGGCAAACGGCTACAACAGCAGAAGGCCATGTCAGGTTCCACTTCTGTCAGTCAAGAACAGAAAGCTTAGCCTGCAGTGGGCACAGACTCACCAAAACTGGACAGTTGAAGACTGGAAAAATGTAGCCTGGTCTGATGAATCTAGATTTCTGCTGAGACACATGGGTGGTAGGGTCAGAATTTGGCACAAACAGCATGAATCCATGGACACAACTTGCCTTGTGTCAACAGTCCATGTTGGTGGTGTAATGGTGTGGGGAATGTTTTCTTGGCACTCTTTGGTCCCATTAATACCAATCAATCATTGCTTGAATGGCACAGACTATTTGAGTATTGTTGCTGACCATATGCATCCCTTCATGGCCACAATTTACCCATCTACTAATGGCTACTTCCAGCATGAAAAGGCACCCTGTCACAAAGCAAAAGTCGTCTCAAACTGGTTTCATGAACATGACAATGAATTCACTGTTCTTCAGTGGCCTTCCCAGTCACCGGATCTGAATCCAATTGAACATCTTTGGGATGTGGTAGAACAGGAACGTGCAGCTGACAAATCTGCAGAAATTTCGTGATGCAATCACGTCAACATGGACCAGAATCTCAAAGGAATGTTTCCAACATCTTGTGGAATCCATGCCATGAAGAATTGAGGCTGTTTTGAGAGCAAAGGGAGGCCCTACTCAGTATTAGTATAGTGTTCCTAATAAAGTGCCAAGTGAGTGTATATCAGATGTTACAAATAAAAACAGAAGAATTAATTACGAGGGCATTTTTTCCCCCTGCATTTTGCTGGGACGTTTTTGCCATTTGTTTTGTGGCATTTTTTCCCTGAGCGCCCCCTTAATTTCTGCCCATGGTTTTGGAGGATGAGTAAATGAATTTTTAGTGATAGACTGATATATCGGCCATGCCGATTAATCGGTCGAAATGTCAATGTTTCAACAGGTTTATGCAAATTTGAGTAAATATTGCAATAAAGTGTTTGTTTCACTTTAGAAATGTTGTGTACATCTGATTTGCTGTTATTAAATTGTAATATGTTTATCAGCATTTAGCTTATATCGGCCATTGTCCATCCTGCTCTCTAGATATTAGTATTGGCATCTCCCATTGAAAAACCCATATCGGTCAACCACTTATAATTTTAATTTATGGGTAATAAAACTCTGCTACTATGTACCATTTACTAAACATTGTCATATGAACAACCAGTCAGTATAGACTAACCTTACAAAATATAAATTTTCTACCATTGCTTTCAAAAAGATAACATAAAACCTAATTTATTCAATGGAAGAAGCCAAACGTTCTTGAATGAACTAAAACACCCTAGAAGAGCGAAGCCTGCATTTATACTATGCAAGATTTCGTTTAAAAAAAAAGAACTTCACATCCAAACTACGCCTAAGATTAGTTTTAACCAATCATCAACGCTCTTCGACTAGCCAAGTTCTCCTAGGTCAAGAATTTCAGGGATGTGCATGAATAGGATAAATATCACCAAACAAACAAAAATGTCAGTACATCATAATTTGTAGATGAATTAGAATAATTCTTTTTACCCAGTAAGTATCAATTTCCTTAACACTGTAATGGTTCTTGACTCATTTCAAGTCGGAATGAGTAATCCAAGCCGATTCAGATTAATTACTCAAAATGATTCGCTAATCATTTCAAATTATTAATCAAAAAGAACCACACCTAGGTATTCCTGGGTAACATATGACCACCCACATTTACTCAATAACACATTGTTACTTATTTTGTATGCAAACAGATTAATCAATCATAACAGAGGTCGTTAACATATAAGGAAGTCTTAAAGGTACAGAAGCAAAAACAACCTGTTTAATTCTGAGGGTCAGAGAGAGGATGGAAAACTAAACTGCGACTGATTTTGTTGCAAGAAACCTTGAATAATATTTCAACAGATTAAAGGAACAAAATTAATTTATTAAAATTGTCAGATATGACCTGTGTGTTTCTCTGTGATGAACTTTGGACAGTGAGCCAGAACTGTATCTAGCTGGAGTTCTAGTTGCTGATTCCAGAGGCCTGCACAACTGCACAGTTCATCTCGGGGTGAATTTTGCAGAATTCAGGGCTGTCTGCCTGGATATGCTGCTTATCTGCCCTTTTAAGGATACAGTGTTGTGCAAGTGGGTGGACTGGAACCTCTGGAGAGAAACCGAGAGAGAATGAGCTTATTTTTATTAAACTTTGTCTTCAACTGAACGAGCAGAACTTTTTGGTGAAGCTGTAGTAGTTGACCAGAACCTTGAAGAAAAGTTATCCGTTGTGCTTCATAGTATCACACAGCTAGGCTGAAGTTCTAGTCTTCTAAGTCTGTCTGAATGAGTCACTTAAAGGATTTTTGCTGCTTGTTCCATCTACTAACTAAAGCATTTTGTCACAACTTGATTTCATTGCGTTCTATCCATTTAAATTTGTAAAATGGAAGTTATCTTAATCCATTTGAGTTTGACTACATTAATATTTTTTGTTATGTTAATGTAGCATTGATGAAACTGGGCAGGAGATTTCCATTTCCCAGCATGCTTTGCATGGGACTCGATAGGGAGAGTAAATGTTCAAATTAAAGCCTAAAGTATGCTTCGGTCAGGCGCGTGACGCAAATCTCCTCATCAGCAGAGTGCACAAGCACTGAACGTGCGCGGCCCAATTTGTCTAACCGTGCGTCTTTGAACACGCAGAATGCGCCTGAAGTTATTTGCACTATTTTTGGGTCCACAAGGTGGCAACACTTACATTTTCAACCGTTGCTGTCAAGAAGAAGCGCTAGAAGATGATGTAATCTCCACTTAACATCAGTAGATGACGGTAAAAACAACATTGGATGTGCAAGTCAAGAAGAGAGCTTGTGTGTGGAGGTCTGGCTATACCTGCATTTGTATAACTCGAGTTTGAAAGAATATAAAGACATTTTTATGGGTCTAAACTCTGTAGAGAAAGCGTAATATCTCATAGCAGTTGCAGCGCGCGTGCGCCAAACGCCTGTGTATTGACTGGCTCGTATTTAACTACACAGACGCTGAGTGTTCAAGTCAAAAAGGAAGTCTCCCTAGGGCTTAAGTGTTATTTTATGTCATTTTTGTGCAAGGTGAATATAAAGGGGGATACTTGTTAGTGTTTAATGTTTTGTTATGTTGGAGATTTGGGGGTTACCATTATGGTGAAGAGTGGAGCTTGAGCTAACGATGAGGACAGGTAGACGTCGCACATGAAATTGATTGTTCGCTTCGTTGAGCAATTGCTAATCATAGCATAGTTACTAAATGTAGTGCTTCCAACCAGTATGTATTTAGCATGCTAACATTAACTTTTACTAGTTAATACATGAAGAAATAAAAGAGATTTATTTGAGTTACATTGACATGTCTAAATTTTGGTTTACCCAATTCGTCCAGGTTCTTTCTACACAAAATGTTTTTTGTTTTTTTTTTAGATTACATAGTAATTTTAAGTTAAGAACTCATTTCAAACATGTGGAACCACTGTCCATGATTGAATCAAGTTCAGCCATAGAGCTTTTCCAAACAAACAAAGAAAGTGGACAAAAAGTGAGATTGACTTGCAAACATATGAAAATGAGCTACGCAAGAACCAGGTGATTTGCATTGTTTTGGGGCATTTTGCTCTACAGAAGGTCAGTTTAAAACAGTTTGATTTCATCACTGTGTTTTATATGAGAGAAAGCTGTTGTAGAACCTGTTGCACTCTTGGTTCCCACTATCTGGATGTTCTGTGCTCTCAGTCCAAACATCAGTCAGATTTTTTTTTACGTCTCTCTCCATATGGTCTTGTTTGTATGTGGGTGTTTAGAGTTGTCAGGAGAATGCTGAGAACATAGCATGTGTTTAGACTTTTCTTGTTTTCTTCTCTGCCTCTGCCGTAAACCCACTCAAAGCCCCCTGACATACAAAGACAAATCCAGTTTAGGTCTGTGTGCTGCTGCTGCTGCACGGCGTCTGTGCACTATTGAGCTTAGGTAGAGTTCTTTTGAAACTGCGGCCACAAAATCTGTACTGAGTTCATGGTGAATTTGCACGGTGCAATTCCAATCTTGCGGGCCATTTTTGAGTGCTATATTAACGTAGAATGCAGCACACTACCTTGATTTGGACTGTACAGCATCACACTGTGATCCGGACACCTGAATCATCTCTTTTACATGCCGAAAATGGACTTGACAACACCACACATCTGGATATATGGCAGTTTATAATGCTTTTCTCCATCATTTGATCATTATTTGATGAATTACTGTTGCCATTATCGATAGAAAATGTACGCAAACATCTGTTTTAAAATTCAGTTTACCGCATGCCTTCTTCCAGCAGTAATAGCGCAATTGCTGGGCAAATAGCACAGAGTTGTGTGAATAAAGCACAATCTATAATGAGCCTAATTTTAATAGGAAAGAGGCGTGTTTGCACAGAAATGGCTGATAATGGCTTAATTTAAATACTCGAAGACACAGCACAATTTCAGTACTGATTGTGCCTGCTTAAACTAGATTGCGTGTGGTTAGTGTATATGACACAGGTTTTTGCACTAAAATACCACGCGCAAAAGTAGTGCAAACTTATGTGAATTTGCCTTTGGGTTAAAACATTTCTGTGAAAAATGTAAAAAAATATGTTTTTACAATTTTTGATCTGTAATGTAGGTACTTTAAGGAAATTCCAACAAGCCAAAATATACCATAGGAATACCAAACGAACTCTATAAACCCTTAAGTCTCTCTGATATCAGTAATCCACACATGAGCAGTGAAAATCAACTCCAGAGTTTCAGACAATAACCAAATACAAATCTTTGTCTCTCTCAGGCCACTAAGCAGTTTTTGGAGGAGATCAATAAATGGACATCCCAGCATGGAGTCTCACCATTATCCTGGGACGTGGCAGTAAAATTTCTGATGGCCCGCAAGTTTGACGTCCTGCGAGCCATCGAGCTTTTCCACAGCTACAGGGTAAATGAGTGTTTGTGTGTCTTTTTAACTTAGTGATATAAACAGGACTAATTTGCTGAAAACGTGTTACAGAACTAGCTGCTAAAATGACAAAACCCTTGTCCTTCTGGGGACACCAAAGGGAAAAGTGCTGTAAATTCTATAAATGCATAATTTAACGTTATTTCTTAGTAAATATAATTAGCTTTATATGGAAACAGCAGAAGTTTGTGGTAGAGCAATTTTAATTTTAGTTTAATGTGCTGCATTGGAATGACAGAAGTACACATTTGCATTAGCTGCATACAATGACAGTAGTGCAAAATTAGTAACCAGTAATGTGAGCAATGCAATGCAAGGCAAGGTTCCCACTGTAATGGAAAACCTGGAAATATCAGGGGATTTTACCATTTTAATTGCCAGGGCTGAAATGGATAAAAATCGTAAAATTTCACGGAAAAGTTATGGATATTTCTAAAATATTTTTCTATAGTGAATAAATATTTTTCTGGTAATGGTCCGGTGCTATATAATATTTCATTTGCTAGAAATCGCTCTTAGTCCAAACTAAACCACCACGTCCACACTAAAAAGTTTTCGTTTGAAAACGCATCTTTTTCTTGACGATTTGGCTTTCCGTCCACACTCAAACTGTGTTTTTGACAGCAAAATTGAGCTTTTTTGAAAACGCTCTCCCAAGTGGATAAATTTGAAAATGCCGTCTTTGCGTTGTAGTGTGGACTGGGAAAATGGAGATATCTGAAAACAATGACGTATTTGTTGTCATGTAACGCAGTCATGTGATCCATTTAACCCAAAATAATCAAGACGGCGGTCCATGTTGTAGCCGTTGTTGTGCCTGATATTCACTTTGATAGCGTTGTTAAAACTAAATGTCACTTTGTACAACCTTCACATTGCATTCCTTCAGAGGCGACGGGAAGTTTACTCGTAATTGCTGTCCGGCGGCGGAACATGAGGACAGTTGCATTTCAGACCGTACATGGAACGGCGTTTTCTTTTTTTTTTCTTTTTTTTCCGCATGCACAAAGATTTGAGAGTTTTCATACATTTCAGTGTGGATGAGAAACGATTGGAAAATGCTTGAAAACAGCAGTGTGGACTGAGAGCATTTAGAAAATCTCTATAAAAATGCTTTAAAAAAATATATACTTATCCAGTAATCATAAGCAACTGAAACAATCATGGAAATTCATTGACCAATAGGTGTGGGAACATTGAAAATGAAACTAATTTAAATATGGTGCTTATAAATCATGTGAGAATGATCGCATTTACGAGATTAAACACTATCGCAAAGGCGTAATTACCAGTTGAAAACTCAGGATTGAGTCCTGACCTTTTGAGCTGTGGACTTGTAAATTAAAGAATCATGGCAGAAGCAAATTGGCATTGTGCATAATTCAGTTTAAATTTTTGTACTGTTGAAAAAAAGAAACAAGCAAGTAAAAAAAAGGAAGAAGTTAAAGCAGTGATTTAAATGGTAAAGTGTGTAATTTTACCACTTGTGGCACCAAACATGTGCAAGTTTCAAGCAAGTTTCAAACACAAACAGGTAGCCCCGCCCCATACGCCACCGGTTAAGCAAATGTTATGTCGCGCCTAGCCTTGCCACTCAATCCAACAGATTGCAATTCCGTTTTATGCTACTAGTGGGGCAGAAATTGTACACTTCCCCTTTAAGTAGACAAGAGTAAATAAGAATAATAAAGTAAATATGAAAAATAAGACTAAATATGCCAATAATCTCTCTCCTATAGGAGACTCGTTTGAGAGAGGGAATAGTCAAACTTCAGCCACACGAGGAGCCGTTACGCTCTGAGCTGCTGAGTGGGAAGTTCACCGTATTGGTAAGTTTACTCTTCACATCAGTACTATTAAAAAAAAAAGAAGAAAAAAAAAGATTGTTTATGTTGCTCATAGCTGGGAAATTATGTTAATGGTTCACAAATTACAAAAATGCTGTGCTGAGATGATTTCCACTCAGCTGTTCGGCTCTAATTACAGCTGCAGAGTCACTAGTGTGCTTTCACTTCAACTTTTAGCCCAGTTCAGAGTCATCTGTGTGTGTGTGTGTGTGTGTGTGTTTGATGCCTGATTTTAAAGTCATAATTCACCCAAAAATTAAGATTACGCTATTTACATTTACAAAATCAGAGACTCTTTCCATTAAATCCAACAAAGGTGGTAAAAGGAGTCGCATTTGAGGCGCATATTACAACCAGGTGTAAATGGCAATCTGTCTTCACCGACCGTTTGTGATTGGATCAAACAAGACGGATATTAATACCAGGTGTTAACAGGGCCATTGTGTTTGAGAGACAAGCTTTCAGCCTTTGTGATTGATAATGTTTGTGTATGGGGTGTGTGTGGGGGACTTGCAGAGGCTGTGCTGCTCTCCTTTTGGTCAGGTGGATCAGTGTTCTGAGAGCTGATTGGACGCTGTGAAGGCAGGAGGCCCCTGTTCATCTGATACTTTCATTGATCATTTTAACCTCTTCTCCTCACTTCCTGTCAACTGTATTTATAACCCAGAGAGAGAGACACACAGGAGTCCCGTATATTTCATGAGTCATCAGATTATTGGAATATTAAATTAACATACATTTTTTATAGACGTTTATAGATTTTATGTGTGTGCATTCGGAAATGAATGTCATCACGGAGCAGCTGAAAGCAAATAAACCAGATTTAGAATAATATTGAATGGCAGAGATGAATATTATGTTTCTACACTGATCAGAAGAGCTGTAAATGTTTTCTAAGAATGAGTCCCTGAGATGAACTCTATTTTGCCCCCATGTGTTCACTTTTAAAACTACACCTCATTTAAACCTCAACTGTCTGAGATGACTCTTTATCTTTTTGAACTTTTAATGTTAATGTCAAGTCATCTGTATTTGATTGGGATGTTTTCCTCTGTAATCAGGGTGTCCGGGACCCGTCTGGAGCATCCATCGCCCTGTACACGGCTAAACTGCACCATCCCAGCAAAACGGGGAACCATGTAGTACTGCAGGCACTGTTTTACCTCCTGGACCGAGCCGTGGAGAGGTAAAGAGTGTAAAAGATGGAGAAAAGAGAAAAAGAGAGTCAGTTTGGAGATGAGTGCCCTGTGTATGATGGATGTGTCATCACAAAGGCAAAACTCCTTGAGTTTGATTGGATCATGAAAACATTAGGCTGATATTATTGGTTAATTAATTTTTTCCCCACCCACACAGCTTTTGTTTACATCAGCAGAACAGAACATTTCTTTCAAAGGCAGAGAAAATGATTAAGATTTTGTTGAAACAGAGAACTTTATTATGAAAGCAAATGGGATCCAGTTTGATTTCATGTTTTCTTTTACCAGCTGAAATCAGAAAACAGCTCATTATCATGAGATACAATGTCAGCCGCTCAAATCTCTTTCTCTTTTGCTGTAGTTTTGAGACTCAGAGAAACGGACTGGTCTTCATTTACGACATGGCTGGATCCAACTACACTAACTTTGAACTGGACCTGAGCAAAAAGATCCTCAACCTGCTCAAGGTGAGTTTCTGTTATGTATAAACTGACGTGAAGGTGTAAATAGTATAATATTCATTATAAACTTGAAGTACAGTGTCAGGGAGCTCTGATGCTGGTCTCAGGGGGGGGGTTGGGCCTGGGTGTCAAAATAAATCTGAAAAGTCTTTTTTTAACCTTCTGCTGTTTCCTTTAGGGTGCATTCCCAGCACGGCTGAAGAAAGTGCTCATCCTTGGAGCTCCTGTGTGGTTTAGAGTGCCATATAACTTACTGAGCCTGTTACTGAAGGAGAAGCTCAGAGAACGGGTTGGTAGACATAGTGCATTCAGAAAGTATTCAGACCCCTTCATTTTTTTCACATTTTGTTATGTTGCAGCCTTATGCTAAAATGCTTTAAATATATATATTTTTTTCACATCAATCTAGACTCCATACCCTATAATGACAAAGCAAAAACCAGATATTTGATAAATGCAAATTTATTAAAAAGAAAAAACTGAAATCTCACATTGACGTAAGTATTCAGACCCTTAACTCAGTACTTAGTTGAAGCACCTTTGGCAGCGATTACAGACTCAAGTCTTTTTGGGTATGATGCGACAAGCTTTGCACACCTGGATTTGGGGATATTCTGCCATTCTTCTCTGCAGATCCTCTCAAGCTCTGTCAGGTTTGATGGGAACCGTCTGTGGACAGCCATTTTCAGGTCTCTCCAGAGATGTTCGATTGGGTTCAAGTCCGGGCTCTGGCTGGGCCACTCAAGGACATTCACAGAGTTGTCCCTAAGCCACACTTGCGTTGTCTTGGCTGTGTGCTTAGGGTTATAGTCCTGTTGGAAGCTGAACCTTTGGCCCAGTCTTGAGGTCCTGAGTGCTCTGGATCAGGTTTTCATTAAGGATATCTCTGTATTTTGCTGTGTTCAGCTTTCCTTCAACCCTGACCAGTCCCCCAGTTCCTGCCGCTGAAAAACACCCCCACAGCATGATGCTACCACCACGATGCTTCACCGTTGGTATGGTATTGCGCAGGTGATGAATGGTGCCTGTTTTCCTACAGACATGACGCTTGGAATTGAAGCCAAACAGTTCAGTCTCCATTTTATCGGACCAGAGAATCTTGTTTCTCACAGTCTGAGAGTTCATTAAGTGCATTTTTGCTTTCTTTCACTAAGGAGAGGCTTCCTTCTGGCCACTCTGCCATAAAGCCCAGATCGGTGGAGCGTTGTAGTGATGGTTGTCCTTCTGCAAGTTTCTTCCATTTCCACACATGATCTCTGGAGCTCAACCAGAGTGACCATCGGGTTCTTGGTCACCTCTCTTACCAAGGCCCTTCTCCCCCAATTGCTCAGTTTGGCCAGGCGGCCTGCTCTAGGAAGAGTCCTGGTTGATCCACTGTGCTCTTGGGAACCTTCAATGCAGCTGAAATTGTGCCTTGACACAATCCTGTCTCTGAGATCTGCTGGTAGTTCCTTTGACCTCATGGCTTGGTCTTTGCTCTGATATGCATTTTCAGCTGTGAGCCCTTATATAGACAGGTGTGTGCCATTCCAAGTCATGTCCAATCAATTGAATTTGCCACAGGTGGTCCAATCAAAGTGTAGATACATCTCAAAGATGATTCAGAGAAATGGGATGCACCTGAGCTAAATTTCAAGTGTCATAGCAAAGGGTCTGAATACTTATGTCAGTGTGATATTTCAGTTTTTTCTTTTTAATAAATTTATCAAAGTTATCAAAAATCTGGTTTTGCTTTGTCATTATGGGGTATGGAGTGTAGATTGATGTGAAAAAAAATAATAATTTAAAACATTTTAGCTTAAGACTGCAACATATCAAAATGTGAAAAAATCAAGGGGTCTGAATACTTTCTGAATGTACTGTACATTCACAACAGCAGTATATCTTCCTGTGCTCCTTTAATATGTCGTTTAGACCCCTGTGACTCCAATAGAAAGTCAAACTATATATATACACTACCGGTCAAATGTTTTGAAACACTTGACTGAAATGTTTCTCATGATCTTAAAAATCTTTTGATCTGAAGGCGTATGCTTAAATGTTTTAAATTAGTTTTGTAGACAAAAATATAATTGTGCCACCATATTAATTTATTTCATTATAAAACTAAAATGTAATAATAAAAAAAAAGTTTTGAAATTGATGACTTGGACCAAATAATAAAGAAAAGCAGCCAATAAGTGCCCAACATAGATGGGAACTCCTTCAATACTGTTTAAAAATCATCCCAGGGTGATACCTCAAGAAGTTGGTTGAGAAAATGTCAAGAGTACATGTCTGCAAATTCTAGGCAAAGGGTGACTACTTTGAAGATGCTCAAATATAACACAGTTTTGATTTATTTTGGATTTTGTTTAGTCACAACATAATTCCCATTTTCCATTTATGTTATTCCATAGTTTTGATGACTTCGCTATTATTCTAAAAGTGAAAAAGAAATTATAATAAAGAATGAGTAAGTGTTTCAAAACTTTTGACCGGTAGTGTATATATATTTATGTATGTATGTAATAGAGGCATAAAAAAATATCTGCTATGATTTTTGCTGATAAATGATAAAAGAGTTCCGAAGAGACACTATTGGTATTTATCGGTTATCGATTATATAACCGATAACTGATAAGTTCCAAAAAGCAATTATCGGCACAGTTTTACTGGTAAAACCAATATATCGGTTGACCTCTAATATAATTGGTGCCTATAGACCAATCCTTTGACAACGTTACCACTTACGCCATGCACGGAAGTGGTGGCAGAAATCGTCCGCAAACAGTAAACTTTTATCGGATTACGTTGTTAAAAAAATTATTTCGAGGACTCTCGTAGAAGACTGTGGTTTCAAACCATCAATAGAACTGACTGGACTGAGTAGATCATTTCAACTCACTGCTTTGCAGCAAACATATAAAGCGAACATTATTACAGATATGTTAACTCATATCATTATAATATTTGTATAGCTAAGAATATTTGTGTATTTATGATGGTTTTGTGTCGTACTTTCGTTTAATCGTCTAATCTGTCAAATCTAACACAACAGTCTATCGGCTTTCTGCCACCACGTACTGCGCATGTGCTGAAATTTTTGTTAACAATAGGATTAGTCTATAGTGTCTTTTTGGATCTCTTTCATCGGTTATCAGCAAAAATCGTTACCAGTATCTGCTGATTTTTTTATTTTTTTTATTCCTCTGTGTTATTCTGTGGCCAAAACGCTTCATCTGGTGAATATATAGGCCACAAAAGCTTAACGTGGTGAATATTTACATATAGAGCATTGTAACACAGCCAAGACTCTGTCACCATCACTGTTAATGGACAAATTCACGATTATTAATGCGAAATGTTATAAAAAAAGACACATGACAATTGGCAAGTGATCGCTGAATGATCTGCTAATAATGAATGATGATCTACTGTTAATTAATTACTGCACATAAAGTATTTATTAGCCCATATAGCAATGTTTTTTTTTGTTTTTTTTCTCTCCCCAATTTGGCATGCCCAATTCCAATGCACTCTAAGTCCTCGTGGTGGCGTAGTGACTCTCCTCAATCCGGGTGGCGGAGTACGAATCTCAGTTGCCTCCGCATCTGAGACCGTCAGTCCACACATCTTATCACGTGGCTTGTTGAGCGCGTTACAGCGGAGACATAGCGTGTGTGGAGGCTCTTGCAATTCTCCGCGGCATCCACGCACAACTCACCACGCGCCCCACCGAGAGCGAGAACCACATTATAGCAACCACGAGGAGGTTAACCCAATGTGACTTTACCCACCCTAGCAACCGGGCCAATTGGTTGCTTAGGAAGCCTGACTGGAGCCCATGTAGCAATGTTAACTTAATTGTGTTACTATTGTAATACATTGTAGATATTTGTAAGAGTGCAAAAAGTCCCCAGTGTATTTATTTATATAATTCAATTTCCTGCGTTATGCACCAAATCTTCTGGGTATTTTTATTTATTTATTTTATTGTTCTGATTATTGGGATTTTGGTTCCACAACAAACATGCATGTGGGATTTTACTCAATTTGGACTCCATGTCTGTGCCCTTCACAGTAAGAAAAGACAGAACATTTTTAACATTCAGTAAATCGATTTTTAAAACTATTGGCCATTTAATTGGTTATCTGCCTTTTCCACCACCTTAGTTATTGGTATCGGCAAAGTCCACTATTGGTCGACCTCTAAAACATATACTCACTGAGCACTTTATTAGGAACACTATGGTCTTAATAAAGTGCCTTACGTGGTCTTCTGCTGTTGTAGCACATTCGCTTCAAGGTTTGATATGTCGGCATTCTGAGATGCTATTCTGCTCACTACAGTTGTACAGAGTGGTTATCTGAGATACCGTAGCCTTTCTGCCAGCTCAGTCTGGCCATTCTCTGTTGAACTCTCTCATCAACAAGGTGTTTCCATCCGCAGAACTGCCGCTCACTAGATGTTTTTGTTTTTGGGACCTTTCTGAGAAAATTCTAGAGACTGTTGTGCACGAAAATCCCAGCAGATCAGCAGTTACAGAAATACTCAACAATAATCATGCTATGGTCGAAATCACTTAGATCACATTTTTTTCCTTATTCTGATGGTTGATGTGAATATTAACTGAAGCTCCTGACCCATATCTGCGTGATTTTATGCATTGCACTGGCTGATTAGGTAATCGCATGAATAAGTAGGTGTACAGGTGTTACTAATAAAGTATTAATTGAGTGTATATTTGCATAGTTCTGTCCAACAGTTTGTAGAAATTGAGACTAGATTCAATCAGTCACAAAATGCTGGAAAATCAACCTAAAACTAGCTTCAAAACTAGCTGGTTTAACATCCAGGCAGGTCATTTAAAGGCCCAAGCTGGTTCAGTTGGCTGGCCAGCTGGACTGCCAGATGGTGGGGCTGAGGTTAACCTGATTTGCGCTGGTAGACCCCCTTGGGGACCTGGTTGAGTTGTTTAACCATGTTCCAAAACATAGCTTGAGTCGGTTGACCAGTCTGACCACCTTAAACTGGTATAACCTAGTTTAAGTATGGAGATCCCTCAAGGGTATTTACTTTTGCGGCAGTAGTGCCATCCTGTGGCCTCATCCTTCAAATAATTCTCATGTCTAATTTTCTTTTGTGAAAGTTAAATGGACAGTTCACCCAACAATGAAAATTCTGTCATTTACTCACCCTCATATTGTTCCAAAGCCGTATGAATTTCTTTCTTCTGTGGAGCAAAAAAAGGAGATGCTAGTGACATTTCACTTTCGTTATGTTAAATAAAAATATGCAATGAAATAAAATAGTGACTGAGGCTTCCATAAAATGTCATAAAGGTTTTGATCGACATGAGGGTGAGTAAACAATGACAGAATTTTCACTTTTTAAGCATTTAAATAATCCCACCAGTGTCAGAACCATTGTAGGTATGTGTAGGAATACTGTCTGACTGACAGATGTATTCTCAGGTTCAGATGGTGAAGATGGCCGACCTACGGCAACACCTCCCCAGAGACTGTTTACCTGAACACCTGGGCGGCTGTCTGCCTCTGGACGTGCACAGCTGGAACCTGCAGCTGCTGTCTGAGCAGAACGGGCGTGTGGACCCAGTGGACGAGCTGGTGGGGATTCCCCTGGAGAACACCTCCATACACATGCCTGGACCCGAGGGAATGGGTCTGCCTGAGCTCATGGCCCACCTGAACCGGGCCCAGCGCAGCGGAATCTACCTTGAATATGAGGAGCTTCGCCGAGAACAGCCACCTGGAACGTTCACCTGTGCTTTGTAAGTGTTAAGGGGATAGTTCGTGCAAAAATTAAAATTCTGTTATAATTTACTCACCCTTGTGTTGTTCCAAACCCGTATCAGTTGTAGGAGATGTTGGGCAGAATGTTAGCCTTAGTCACCATTTTAAACTTTTTTTTAATTAATCACATGCATTGTGTTAATTCTGACAGCTCTAATAAATAATGCATTAGATTTCGGATTGTTTCTCACCAAAACTTACTTTATGCTTTATAACAATCATGAGTTATGATTTATATGGAATAATTTATTAGACTTCTGAATTATACTTTGTGTTCTTTTGAAGCTTGAAGAGGTGAGTAAATGATGACACTATTTTAATTTTTAAAACTTTAAAGGTGCACTTTTGTTTTTGTGTCATCTTGGACTTACACTGACACCTAGTGGCTTGGATGCAGCATCATATAAAATCAATAGTTTTCAGTTTCAGATGCCATTGTAGAAATGTAGTATTCACAATCAGCCATGATTAATTTAATCAATGAGTGAAAGTGTCAAATAACAGGACGGTTACTGAGATTAAGCGAGTGGTATTCGTCTGGTCATGTGATTCTAACATGGCAGCCCCCATGTGCGGACCCTCTCCATGTAGAATAAAACAGCTTTTATAAGGTTTCTAATATGACTTGAGTCTTCATTTTAATGAGAGTGCTCATGATTTCCTACATATATTGAAAAATTACAATTCATGTCTTTAGGAGTTAAACTTTTTTAATTAGGAAAAAATTACCGAGTGCACCTTTAAATTTTAAACAGCATTAGCAAATTTGTACTAGTGAAACTGAATATTCATTGGAAAACAGTGTTGAGCGGGAGTTGATTTTATCCACCAAGATTTGACTGGATTGTAGTAGGCTATATTATTATTAGTTAATAAAATTTTGCCCCGCCCATGTAGCCTTGGTGAGATCAGCAGAAAATAAGTCATTTTAGAGTTGTTGTTACATTTGAAAATAATGTTTATTTTGAATACAAACTGAATAACATGCACAAAGAGACCAGGGAGTTTTATTAAGAAATTAACTGAGGTCAATTTTAATTTCATGTTGTCTTTTAAACTTCTTTAGGGCTGCTCACAATCAGGAGCGGAATCGCTATGGCGACGTACTGTGCCTCGATCAAACTCGCGTGCGACTCAAAGCGAGAAGAAACGAGGTTTGTGCTGTCTGATTTTATTCTGTTTACATATCTATAATAGGCTATACTTGTGTTCATGAATGTATTAATCTATACACCATTTGTTCTGATTGACCTGTTTTCTTTTCACAGAGATCAGACTACATAAACGCCAGCTTCATGGATGGATACAAACAGAAAAACGCATATATTGGGACACAGGGTAAAAACAACCAGCCTTTTTTAAAACCCTGTTAGGGGCCGTTCACACCAAATGTGTTCTGGCACTTAAATGCTTTTCGACATGCTTTTTTATTTATTTATTTATTTTATTTTTTTTTTTAATGAAAGTTCCTCATCTAAAACACAGAAGAAATAAAATAGTGCAGATATACACAAAACGGTGTTTGGTATGAACGGCCCCTTAGAGTTCGAGATATTGTCCTGCAGTGGTGCACATATATATCCTTTGTTTATTAACAGGTCCGCTGGAGAAAACCTACGGAGATTTCTGGAGAATGGTTTGGGAGCAAAGTGTCCTCCTCATCGTCATGACAACCAGGTGAGACGGGGGTCACAGAGAGACCAGTTCACAGTCAGTCGGTCCTCATTGCTGCTATTTCTAGTAAAAAAAAATGCCCACTTAGACAGGAAGAGGGTGTCTGACTAATGTGTCGAGTCAGCAACTACAGTTTGCTCTTTTTAAACACAACCTTGTTACCCAGAATACTGATTAAAAACCTCCGGGACATTAATTTCAGCAAGCTTTTGCCATTTTCTGTGAGGTCTATAGGCGGTTCATTGGTGTGAGACTACTTTACATGCAACTTTTTCAAAAGAGAGTGCTGTTTAAAGATTTGCATGTGTCTAGGCTGGAAGAAGGAGGCAGAAGGAAGTGTGGACAGTACTGGCCCCAAGAGGAGGGCGGTCAGGAGGTGTACGGACACATCGCTGTGGTCAATCATAGAGTGGACAACCATGCGCATTACAACCAAACCACACTAGAGCTACACAACACAGAGGTGTGACACACGCCAGTGTTTAAAAACACACTAAGCAAAACAAAACTGTTTTTGTATCATATTTTATTGTTTATATAAAAAAAAAAAACGTGAATGTGTAACTTTAACAAGGCCTATAATTGTATTTGAACGATTCATTCACCCTCCTATTGCGTTCAGAATCTGC